>NC_087220.1:39975090-40024496 GCF_015104395.2 Macrobrachium nipponense | reverse complement strand
TAAATGAGAATGATGAAAAAGCTTCCCCCTTCCCGGGAATCAAATTAACTCCCGAAGAAGAAGGGGTGACATTACAAAAATCAGCCTGAGGGCCCCCCGATACTTCCAGCGACAAATCAATGGAAGAAAAGGAAGGAGACACAGGAACAATGCTACTATGGGGGATGAGTACTGCAGGAGATGAAGCATCAGGAAGAAGCGAAAAACCTTCTCATGCAGGAAGAGTCGAAACCCTCTATGATGCTCTATCTTGCTATAAAACGACTTCCACTGCTCTTTAGGCCATGCCTGGCACTCTGTGCAAGGATTCGTTATTGTACAATAAATTAGAACGGCACCTGCTACATGTGATGTGGGGATTGGTCGTCGCCGAAGTAAAAAAAAACATGGAAAACCTGGAATTACGGGGCACACACGTTGACAAGGCCGAGAAGGAGCAGAGGAAGCCATAATATCAGCCAAACACACATACACACACACACACACTAAACAAACGAAATGGGCAATGAACCTGGTAAAGGCCAAGAGGGGTCAACCACAACTCTCGTCTAGGCGGTTAAAGAAAAGACTGACGTGGTGGTGTAGGTGCATGGTCTTTGACCACTCTTCACCCGATCTACGCATGCATTACCAGATATCACAAGATTCCTTGCTTTCTTCTGCTTTTTAACCAGATCCAGCTAGGCACTAGAAATTATCCTATTGTTAAGACCGAAGGTTTGTTCGCGTATGAACAAAGCACTTAATAATACACAAGGACAACTACATTACAGTATTAACAGGCAAAAGTGTTTTAGCATTTCTCATTATCTCCATAACACTTGATACTCCAAATGAGAAAGCATTAAGGCAGCTAACAAGATGACAACCATTCTGCATTATGTTAACAGAAAATACTCAAGATGAAAACATTCTACATTATGAATAAAAAAAAAACTTTTCTCATAAAACAAGTCACTGTCAGTGCTATTGCTATTGTTGAACAGTGTAAGTTCTTTAAATATGAAAGGTACTTCATACAAATAGCTTTAGGTTCTTCAAAAACATCAGAACTACATTTCATTCTTCAATGAAACTTTACAAAGTGTAGTTCTTTGCTTGTAACCTTCTTGTACCTCATCATCAATATACTCAAGTCTTTGGCTTCATCTTGAACTTTGCCTACCAACAGGTTCCATCATCTTTTGACCACATCCAAAGCCATATCAGTGTAGTTTGGACAAAATACTAACAAAAGAAATTGCAGCAATCTTGCCACTTATGATGTATGGAAGCTTTTTAACTTCATTGATACTATAAGCAGCCTTCCTAAAAATAACGTGAATTTTACATCAGTCTTTAGAACTTATATCATGACAGTCTATTGAAAAAAGCATTTCACGACAGCTCAGATACTAGGAAGGGACCAGGAAAAATCATTCAAGGGAGTTATATAGCTGCTCATAACAAAATATCCATTATTTATCAAAACAATATGAAACTTGACCTGTCATACAAAAGGGTAAATCTGATGGACAACAAAAATCTGATGGACATCAATATGTCCATGTAGAGTTTTTTTGCTGCTTTAATACAAAATATATTATGACATATTGTATTACAGAAGGTTTGTAATCCCCTAATGTTTGAACAAGTGTGGTACAATACTAGTCAGGAATAGGTAAATTGTAAATGTTATATGTAATTTTTAACAAATTAATGGTTGTTTAATTGCTAAACTGGGCTATGTCAAATAGGTAATAAGAGGTTCCTTGCCTATATTCACTGATTAAGCACAAAGATAAACAGTCAGTACTTCTCCCTAATTTTCAGTTTTACAAATTGTATGAGTATTCCCTTTCTCACTGCAGGTCTCGACTCTGCCATCCTGGACCCCAACAGAGGCAACAGCAACCCAAAGTACATGCTGTACACAACAGGCCTTCTCATTAATTAATTTTAAACTATTATATGAAGTGACATACTACTCAAGAAGACAAGTGATAAATGCTGGAAACACCGCTAAACTGTTATATGAAGACACATACTACTCAAGAAAACAAGTCATAAATGCTGGAAACACCGCTACTGTATCATAACAAGCCTTGTCCCTTGAGTATGACTTCAGAGCAACTTAAAATTAATTTCAACAAATAGATTTACTTAAAAACAGGTCAAATCTCCAGTTGGTTTAGATCTGCCAGCACTCAAAAACTACTTTCTACATAATCCCTTAATTCCATGCTGTGATTTAAAGTAACGAGGAAAAAAATTTAGGTGAAAAGCCCCAATTACTATATTATGCTACCCAAACACTCCAAAAGTTATGCACTATGACTTTTATGTCATAATAAAATCTTTCCTTAACATCTATGGCATCTTTGTAGCAACCAAGTGCTTTGGATTCAAACATGTTTTAACTATTTTCACAATCATGCCAATTATTTCAATACACATACTTAACACAGGCTTTAAAACTAAATTAAAATGTACTGAAAACAATTATATAAAATCATTCCTTTCAAATGCTTCAATAATCATGCTTAATTCAATACAAAAGTAATGCATTCTATAACATGACTATTTTAATAAATATTAATAGAGATGCTTTCAAGGATCAAATTCAAATGCTAAAATGGTATAAATTACCCTATTATGAGCACAACAAAATTATAAAAATTGCTACCCTTATTCTCATAATAATGCTTTCAGAAAAATGCCTTGCTTGCAAACTAAATCCCAGTTCTCTAAAGCTAAAACAGTTCACATTTCTTGGCAATGCTGAAGACTAAGTTACTTCATTTTGCCTAACTAAACAAATGCCAAAAAATATGTGCTACTTATCTCTTTGGAAAGTGTGCAAATCAATGTGCAAAACATATCTGACTCTATCAGTGTATCCAAATGTTCATCCCACACCTATTCCACTGAAAGATGCAACTAACTTGCAATAAAAAATCTATACCAATAAAAGATACACTAATTTGCAATGAAACACCTATACCACTGAAAGATGTGACAACTTGCAATAAAACACCTATACCACTGAAAGATGCAACTAATCTGCAATACAGATACAGTTTTAAGTTGATGATTCTCATGCACTTTTAGTCTTTAGATCATCGACTATATGCGCAAAGCAGTTTATAACATGCATTCACCTACCATCATGTAATATTGATTGAGGCATTTAGCTAATACTGTGTCATTTTAGAGTGCAACAATATCCAAAAAATTTGTCTTTTTTAATATATGTATTATTTCCATCTATGACCCACAATGGCATGACTTTTGACCTATCCCTTATGAAAATATTAAGTGATAAATTTAGTTCAAATTTCATGGAAAAACTAAAGGAAGAATTTTGTACAAAATTCATCAAGTACAAAAATCTTACACTTCATTTAAGCAAAAACATGAAACCATTATGCCAGGAGACTTACGGACCAACAGTATTGGTTTCTTGCACTGCTGAAATTGAAGCCATCTATTCATCTCTTCATTAACTACAGCACTAGTATACTCTAATTTCTGTCTTGAAAGTGAAACTGATGCAGAATTACCAAAAATATATATCAACTTAAGATTTTAATTTCCTTTATTCCAATCAAGATTTTATTATTAGTGAAGTTGGTTGCTTTCTTTTTTCCCACTCTTAAGGACAAAAAGCCAATTCTTTTATGCTGGAAGTTTCATAAACCACTAATTAAATTCATTTCTTGATTTGACTACCACCTGAACATGAATTGGGAATCCATAAGTTTTATGATCAGACAATCTGAATCCTGATATTCAAGCAGGTTATCTTTACAAAACTTATTAAAATCCTAGGCTAACTGAGAAACCTAACACTATACAACATTTAACAAAGGTGCAGTTTACCCTAAGGTCTCATGGTACAAAGGTTTCAATACAAGTAATGCATGAATTTTGAATACAACAATACGTAGTAATATTCAGAGTTCATGAGCAGCATCCTCTTTTAATTCTGATCAGTCATGCTCTGACAAATTATAAAAAACATGCGAAGTACTAATATTGTATGCTGAATATGTTAACGGTGCTTTTAATGGACATCTATGTGCTATAATCTAAATAAGTTTAGATTTTAAGTTTACTAATACGTACATCAATGGCATACAATGCAGCTATATTAAGAATATATCTGCAATCTACCACTGCAACAGGTTACAGGTTGTAACTTTATAACATGTTAAAATCACAATGTTTGGAAGTAAATTGTATTTTTCCTAACTATACAAACCTGAGGTCCTTTACATACATGCAAACCTCATGCCACCCCTCAATCTGAAACTGTGCCGAAAGGCAAAGTGGAGTGTTTACATCCGGGCAGGCTAGCCTACCCGCCTGCCACATGGTAGTTACTGCCTACCACCTTGTTCAAGAATTTAACGGCTGTAATTCCAGCTATGCCAAAACTAATTCCTCATGTAAAGGACCTCAGGTTTGTATAGTTAGGAAAAATACAATTTACTTACAAAAATTGTGATTTGTTCCTACACGATACACAAACCCTCGGTTCTTTACATAAGAAAGACACTGATTGGTGGGAGGAATATGAGTGAGCCTCTAGAACTGACTGGAGTTCTACACACCTAGGCTACTCCTCCTGGTCGTTAGAGCGAGGAGTGCCCTGCCTCTGACAACTTGATCGAAGTATAGGAGCTGCATGATCAAGAGTCAGACTTCTGGGCCTTTTCGAAATAAGTGAGGAATCGTAACTCATCCGAAAATGGGCTGTGAAGAATATTTAGAGTCGGAGGCATTAATGCAAAGTTCTGGGAAGGGTTTGCCTTATTGCTAGTCTCCTTCCACCCCTTGCTATAGGAAGGAGTGGGATTGCTTCTATGATTCTGATAACATAAAAAGGATGCTCTATGTGTAAGCTTACCACATCAATCGCCCAACCAGCCAGTTTAAGTTCGAGTCCTATCCTCAACCCAATGGAAGAGGAGTGGAAGGACAAGGTGGGGAAGGTGGAGAGGCCAGTCACTCTTGCATCCTTCTTACCTCTATAACTGCACACCATAGGCGAAATGCAACTTGTTCTCTTGAAGGAGCCGGGTAAGCAAACACAACCTGGAAGCATCCACCACCGGTCCAAGGAAATGAGGTTCCAAGGACCTGTGGGCAGGCCCAAAAGGAAAGATAAATATAGTCGCAATAAGCCGACATATTCTTCGGAGTGATGACCAGTACCCATCCACTGGACTATCCAACTGCAGAGAAGTCTCTAAGTCTCGTAATACTCGGAGAAAGTCGTGTCATCGGACACTTCTGCAATGGCAGTCCGTGGTGGATAAAGACACCGACCCTCCATGGTGGGTGGCGATCCTTATGGGTACAGCAACACGCCAATACAAGGTCCACAGTGAGGCTCATGACGATCTCAGACTACTCAACAGCTGCCGAATGACTGCGCTCAGTGTGAGGCGAGCAGCCATGCATCTAAGACGTAGTCACATGACACTCGCCTTTTGAAGGGTTATGCCGAGAATCCATGCAAATCGTCTATCTTGTTTGCCACCGATGTTGGGAGACAAGATGATGAATCTCTCAAGGCATGCGCCCATCAGACGATAGTCAATTGCCTTCTAAAGACGGAGGTCCCTGATGGCAAGACAGAAGTTCTCATAGTACTAGCTGAATCTCAACTAAGGAGAAACAATGCTATATGCCAATAAAAGACTAAGGTGAATGCGGACCTACGTCTTCACAGCTGAATCGTGAGAAGTTAACTCTCAAGAATCTGACGTAGAAAAAGTCCCGTCCATGACACCAACCAGTGAAGACGGTTTTAATCCCTGTTGTTTTACAGAGGTCTGAAAACGCTTAACCGCTATTTCATTGCTGTTCGGTGAGAAGTCAGTTTGCAATGAAAGTGGAGATTCTTTCAGTAATGAAAACAGGGATTGTACTGCCTGAAGAACCGCTTCTCATGGGCTGGATCAGGGAGGATATTTCTATTTACGTACTTCAGAAGTAGAGCTGGCAGGGCAGGGAACAGGCGAAGTCTTCCATTAATCATCTAAATTCGGGGTGAACAAAGAATAATTGCACACCTATGAATTATGAGATGTATTTAGAAGACAAACTCAAGATTGTCTGAAGAAATCACTTTGTGTCATTGCAACGGCAGGCGCGATGAAGCAGAAGACTAGGCTACAGACTTCTGTTACTGTGAGGTAAACAGAAAGATGATAAAGAGTCTAGTGAGATATCTCTGTCTGAAAATTCTCACAACGGCAAAAGGCGATGTAGAAGAGATGGTCATACACGTATGCGAGAATTCCAGCCAACCAAAGACCTAAGTCTGTGATTGCCAGGCAGAGATTCGATTCGGTAGTCAATCATCACAGAGGAGGAGAGACAATACCAGACCGAACTATCTCTGAGAGCCAGCCATACTGGCCGAGGCAGAGGCAGCAGGCAGGCAGCCCATACACCACTGGCTCTCGCTAACTTGTCATCCTGAGTTGCCAGGTAATCCATTCCATGAAGGAATGTGTTCGGCTAGAATCATCAAGCACAAGAAAAATACGCTCGAGCATTTGCATTTTAACCAAAATGGGAGGGAAAAAACCATCCTATTCGGTGAATGCAAACACTGTGGTGTTGTTGTTGTAAACAATACCACTAGTATCTCAAAAGTGAAACCGGTAACTCTTGAGAGGCTTGCGAGGCAGTCACGAGTTATAGTTCAATTAAATGAAGATACTATTCGTCTCGGTTACATACCCGTAGAGTTAACTACAGTTATGTGCCGACTACTCGATAATTCAACTGATAACAGAAGCATGTCGCTAGAGAAATATACGTAGTATATTTGTAGTTTCCTGTACATTGACCCCCAGCCTAAATTCTCTTCCATTCGAGAAACAAGAATTAGGACTGGAAGCAGACCTCCTTCATTCTCTAATGAAGAGAGCGAAGGTGAAGTTTTCCCAAAGGAAGACTTTTACGATGATAACAGGATACTGAAGACGACAAGTTCAAGCCGAACTGGATGTTCCCAAAACAGTAGCACTGGAGAGGCATTCACTCTCAGTGTTATCCATCCTGAACGGATTGACGTATGTTTGGTAAGATCCTAGGATTGAATCAAAAACAGTCTCTCGCGTTCGAATTCCAAGGAATAAACTCCACCGAATTCCTCTTATTTCCTTGTTTCATTCTGGTATAACCAAGAAGTAAAGGGGAAAAAAGAGAGGAGGATTGACAGTTATTGCCCGTTCTTCACTATCTCAAGGGTGACCGCATACTGAGGAGACAGACCGTTAGGTCCATCCAGGCTGAGCCCCTCCTGAGATATTCTTCCTTCAGCAGCAGTACTTCCTTCAAACGTTAGAAATTCCAGGAATTAATGGCTTCCAAGGAATTCGAGCATTCGGCAAGATTCCCGATTATCGTAGTAACAATTATCAGGAATTCTCGTCTCGCCCCCTCTGGACCGTGGTCTCGCCCAAGTGTTTGAAGATCGTAGAAGACAAAAAGACTCGGAGAGTGCTAGAAATTCCGAAGAATTTTAAGCGCTCGGCGAAACCCCCCGAATTTTGTCAGACGATCATAGGTTGGTGGTCCTCCCCGATTCCCTTAGAAATCAAGGAGGAATGGGCAAGATCCTTCCTCAACGACATGGACTTACGTTTGGTAGGACCCGAAGGTCCCTCCAGGAACGCAGTCCCCGACGCTGAATCCTACGGAGAACGCTTTGCAGGATCCCTCACATTCACGTCGCTCCTCCCAGCGTAGCCAAGGAAGAGAGGGAATAGGGGAGGAAGACTGGACGCTCTTGCTCGCCTTGCCAGCAGAACCAGCAGCCGGAGAAGCGAGTCACGGGCAGCCATCAACCTGCAGTGATGGCCGCTCCCAGAGTCCAGGAAAACGTTACCGCCTGGAGAAGACGTTTTCCCGAGGAGGGTTACGAAACTCATACTGTAGTGAAACGTCTGCCGCCACCGTGACCGTCGTCCTGGTGGGGCTAAACGTGCACCTGACAGGAGAGAGTCAATACCGTCCTCCGACGTGTCCCAGTCCTCATCGAGGCCGAAACCTCTCAAGAGGACCGAAGGAGGAGCCCACACCGGTTTCTGCGTGCGTGGTCCAGCGGGACTATCACGTGAACAGCGGTGATTGTCACTCCGTCATCATCCTCTCCAGCCTCCACGATCTCCTCCAACCACTTGAGCGTATGATCTGTTCGGTTCCAAGACCGGACCAGGCTTGTGGCCAGACCGTAAGAAGTACATTCATCACGGTCACTCTTGTTGGCCTCATTCCTCCCGGTGTAGCCCGAGGAGGTTGAAGGGACAAGTGAGGGAGACCTGATGCTCCTATCCTGCCTACTAGCAGAGCCAGTAGGCTGAGAGGACTACAGGCGATCGCCAACCCGTGGTGGTGATCGAGCTGCAGGTCTGCACCAGCAGTCTCCTTGCAGATAAGTGCTGGACCGAGGACGGTAGCATCGGTCTCGTGCGTCAGGGGAGCTGCTACGAGCGCTCCTACCCTGCCTACCAGCAAAACCGGTAGGCTGGGAGGACTGCAGGCGATCGCCAACCCACGGTGGCGATCAAGCTGCAGGTCTGGACCAGCGGCCTCCTTGCGGAGAAGCACTGAACCGAGGATGGAAGCATCAGTCTCATGCGTCAGGGGAGCTGCTACCAGTTATGCGAGCCGTCCGGTCCCGGTGGGAGCGACGGTCAGGTGACTGGTAGTGTCCACTAACACGGTGAGAGCGAGCACCGTCCTCTCGACGTGCCGGCCATCCCAGCCTCGCCACGTGAACAGTCTGGTGGGAACGTCACGTCAACCCTGGGTACTGGACAATCGCTGCACGAGCGATCACCAGTCTGGCAAGAGTCACCTGAGGGACTCTTAGTATCCTTCTGCTCCGTGCCTGGGTCCTGACAGTGAGCATACTCAACAGTCTGGACCTTGGCTTCACGGTCACCCATAGGTGACCATACACTTAGTGACGCGAGCGAGCGGCCAAGACGGTTCCCAGTCTGGAGGTAGAACCTCTGGAACCGGAAGAGGAGGTACCAGTGGTACCTCCATGGTCCCAGCTTCTTCCCTGAGGAAGGAGAGACAGGCCCCGTTCCCGGAGGAATGGGAGGACCAGCGGAAGACCCACCTGTCTCCCCGGAACGAGACAAACCCTTAGAAGTCCCTGTGCGAGACTTCGGGGGGGGGGGGGGGGGGGGGGGGGAGGGGGGGGGGGGGGGGGGGGGGGGGGGGGGGGCGGGGGGGGGGGGGGGGGGGGGGGGACCACCTTCTTCTTCTTCAGTTGGGGGGCCTTGGAAGTCGAAGGGGAAGAGGCGGCCGAAGACGACGAGACTTTCCACATCTTCTTTGCCAACTTCCTCAAGACGGTAGAAGGTTCTCCCATCCAGGAAGAGGCTGTGGCGTCTGCCGAAGCAGCAAGCCCCAGCGCAACCTGGGAAGGAGGTCCTGACGGAGCAGCAGTGGAGAGAACGCTTCCTCGTAGAGGGTTACGAAACTCTCACATGGCAGGTGAAGCGTCTGCCACCACCAAGACTGGTTGGTCGTGCGAACGTGACCATTGTCTGCATGGGGCTGAGAGTGCACCTGACAGGAGACAGCCGATACCGTCTTCTGACTCGTCCAAGTCCTTGTCAAAGCCGAAACCTCTCAAGAGGACTGGATGGGCAGCCTCCACTGGTTACTGCGTGGACAGTCCAGCGGGAACGTCACGTCAACCCTGGGTACCGGATGATCGCTGCGCAAGCGATAGCCGGTCTGACGAGTCACCTGAGCACCTCTTCCCATCCTTCCACTCCGTGCCTGGGTCTTGACGGTGAGCGTACTCAGCAGACTGGACCTTGGCTGCACGGTCACCTGTAAGTGACCGTACACTCGGTGACGCTCGCGAGCGAGTGGCCAAGACGGTTCCCGGTCCGGAGGTGGAACCTCTAGAGCCGGGAGAGGAGGTACCTGCGGTGGCTGTTACCTCCATGGTCCACGTCTTCTTCCCTGAGGAAGAAGAGACAGGCACCGTTCCCGAAGGAATGGGAGGACCAGCGGAAGACCCACCTGTCTCACCGGAGCAAGACAGACCCTTAGAAGTCCTGTGACGAGACTTCTTAGGGGGGGAGACCACTTTCTCTTCTACGGCAAAGCCTTAGGAGTCAAAGGGGTGGAGACATGAAAATATGATGATCTCGAAGAGGAGGATGACGACTCTTGACGAGCTCTCTTCCTCTTCGATTCCTCCATATTCTGTCAGACTTCTACCATCAGGAATAGATAAACATCACAGGGCAGCGGCGAAAGCTTCGCCCAGTGACGTAACTCCAGGGTAGCAGTGGTAAATGAATATGATTACCAGCAGGGGATCAGTACACACACTCGAGGATCGGTATCACAACATGCTACAAGTCACAGGTACAATTCCAAGGTTAGGATAACCAATACGAAGAGCTATCCAACCGGTACTGCTGTAAACACAATCACCACTGTTAGTCTGTAAAATAAGGAAAAAATGATTAAAGTAATAAGGATACTCCTCTCGTATCCAAGGGCACCGCCCTCCAAAGTGAGAGGAGATCCCCCAAACACCAACACCACACGCCCCCTCTTCTACCTTCATCCGATAGTGAGTGAAAGGATGAAGGAGAAGATAAATTACCATAAAAACAAAACAAGGGCAAACCTCTGGAGTTCCCCTCAGTAATTCCCAGGCGTAAGCGTAATTTTCAGATGAATACATGTCTCGTTACAGGATCAATATCATTCACGTTAAATACGTCTCACCCTATACGTTCAATACAAATCTCGTCCTCACGTAAAGGGCGAAAGAATGTAAATACTCAGATGTTGGCATACCTTTGCTGCCGACTACACAAGTAGAAAGGCAGCTATAAAGGCTATCACAAAAAGTGGGTTTGTATATTAACTGAATTTAATATCAATATCAAACACCGTAAATACATATTTATTTAAAAAAACAAAAATAAACCAGAAAGATCCCTCCGGGAAAAATTATCAACGACCAGTCAGCAAGAGCTCGCAAACGCACATCTTCATCGGAAGACGGCCGAAAGCAAAGTGGAGTGTTTACATCCGGGCAGGCTAGCCTACCCGCCTGCCACACGGTAGTTACTGCCTAGCCATCTTGTTCAAGAATTTAACGCCCGTAATTCAAGCTACGCCAAAAGTAATTCCTTATGTAAAGGACTGAGGGTTTGTATATCGTGTAGGAACAAATGCTGTTACAGAAATAAAAATTTCAAGTATAAAAACAAATTACAGTACAGTGAACAGTACATCATTTAGACAAGTCACAATTCTAATTTATGACTGAGATAAGGCTTCAACAAGAACTTTTTCCAAATATATGTACACTGAGAAAAAATTCACCTTAAACTCTTATCAAACAAAGTTCTTGACTACAATTGAGCTTCCTATTCAGTTTTTCATTGACAAAAGCCAGTTTACATAGCGAGTTGGTTTATAAAATACTACATTGGCAGCAAAAGAGAGAGAGAGAGAGAGAGAGAGAGAGAGAGAGAGAGAGAGAGAGAGAGAGAGAGAGAGAGAGAGAATTACATTCTGAATTAATACTTTGTATCAGAAGCCTATGTCAGGCTAACACTAGTTTGAACTGTTGCCATAAAAATCATCCATGGAATTGAATGATTTCAGTTAGATGGTAGATTAATTAAAAAAGATAAGCCTGAACCCTAATGTGGATGTCTTGACTCACATTGGGCTGGGAAAAAAAAGAAAGAAAAAAAAAAACTTCAATACTAACCATAGGTATAAGATTCACACTTTTCTAATAAACTCCCCCCACACGAGAGTACTACAAGCGCAGTACTTACACAGTGCCATTTTTGTGGTACTATAGGTCCTTAGCAACAACCCTTAGGCCCAACAGTTATTCCCTACAAAACTTCCTAACTACTTAAAATTTCCTCCTGCTTTAATTAGCATTTCTCATTTAAGAACAAACGCTTCTGTCAAGCTCTATGAAGTCGTGAACTTTGATGTAGTAGTCTCATAAAAACAGTCTTCTTTTTCTCAAACTCCTGGTCATCCAAGATTCTTTCAGTTACTTCACTATCTCTCTCTTATATAATGGCACTGCAACACTAGGCAGAAGTGAGTACGCTAGCTGCTGATTGTCAACTCTTGCTCCTCCTGGTTTTTTTTTTGGTAAACTACCACATCCTTTACAGGCCATTTTGTCAGTTTTGCCAAGTTACCAGACCTTCAACCTGGTTTGGCCCGAATAATTTTGGTATGGCAACTTCTTACTCGATGATGTCATCCCAACCCAAGAGCTGCTTTGTAATTCAATTGCCCTCCCACCAAATTGGATATTCTGTGATCTACTGCAATGGTTCTTAAGATACAAAATATGACAATTTATTTAAAAAAACTTCATGTTTTGATTGTACATACCATTGCCTTATATTCAGACCCCTCACCTCTCCCTTACAATTAGGAGCAATGTTTTTATTCTCCATTAAGCGTCATTGGGTAACAGACATTGAAATCTTATCTACCTTGAGGAATATTTTTTCTTGCCATCTGAGCATGGTAAACTTTTCTGAATAAAGTGTTGAGTATATGACTTACAATGAACCAAAGCTTGAGGCTATCCAAGGTAATGGGCATTGTACAAAACACAAAGTGTTTAAAACTTTTCAATATACCATATGAAGTTTTATGCAATTACTTTAGTGTTCCTATATTTACTGTAGGCATTTTAATGTAAGTTTACCATAAAACAAAACATAGCGTTATCTACAGCGACTGTATGAAAGGGGGTACTTTTACAATAAGTGGCCTATAACTTACTACAGGTACGGTATTTACGGTATTTTAACGTAAATTGTCTATATTGTCATGCATTTAAATCACGAGTAATCCATGAGTACTTTTATTGTCCTTTATACTTTCTTAACCCTTAATGGACGGATTGATCCTCGGGAGTAGAAATAACAGGTTTGGAGTGGTGGATGGATTGATCCTGCAGATAAATAACATATATTACACCATCGATTTGGAAATAATTGGGCGGGAAAGAGGTGCCAATACTTCTATAGCCCATAAATTCACTAATGGCAATTTTTACACTGGCTAAAACCATGAATCAGGCATCTCAGGACTTCAGTACTGCTTCTGACTTCAAGGGGGAATGTATTACGTCTCTGTCTCACTTGACGTCTTTTTATTTGCTCGTAAATATACCAAGAGGTTGCTGTTGATTTTTGTTTTTGTCTTTTACAGAAGTATGTCAGTTGTAAATGTAATTTTACAAAGAAAGTGCAAAGAAATATTAGATAAAACATGTAAAAGTAAAAAAAAAGTTACTGAATCTTTGTTCTCGGTAAATTTATGAAGATATTTTTCAACAAATATGGAAATAATTTGTTACTGTTTTATTTCTTATCTGTTTTGATATTATGTGAGCAGTAATTATACTTTTACAAAATAAAATAAAATCATTTATTAGAAAAAACCTATAAGTTGGTCAAATTTACGATTGTCTCTTAGGGGTTGTAAATAGTCATTTTAAACTTCTCGTGGAAGGTAGGGAAAATATTTTAGAATTTTTTTTATTTCACCATGTACATTTGCACATCTCCCTCTTTCCATTGATCTGTTTTTTTAATAAATTGGCCGACCTCAAAGTTTACCCAACCTGAGGAGCTGCATATCAATACATATATAATTACCCGTCCAGTAAGGGTTAATACCATGGATATTTTCTAATTTTTTAAAGTTTAATATTAAACCTTTACATTCTGCACATGTTAATCTTTCCTATTAATATAATAGCAGTTCCATTTAATACTAACAAAAACCACATTATGTACTCCCATTGTTTCTATGAAAACTACTGCATATTAACCATTTGACAAACCCTGACATTCAGTGCTTATTAAAAAACTGTCAGTAAAGATTTTAACAATTAATGATTATTACATTGTTTAGCACATTTTTTTAAAAATTTTGACTTATCAATCGCTCTAGTGCCAAAAAGAAACTCCTGGATGAATAAAATGAAGACAGAAATAAAAACAAAATAAAAAATTTTCAGCCTTCACCAAACCACTGAAATGACATTATTGCTATCCAAGTACCTATACACTCTCATCTCTTTACTCATTATTCAAATAACTAAAGGATTAACACTTTATGCCCAAAAGTATAACTAGACTGACTTAAGGCAAGCACTGCAAGTTGCAAGCATTAAGACTTTCTACTCGGTGGGGTGGTTCAAGCTATTTAATAATGATCAAAATCAGGGCTAATTTCATACACGTTACAGTGTTGCTTCCCTAATCATACGAGAATAAATCATACCCATCATTCATAAAATCTTGTTTTGCTTTTACTGTTAGGGGTCTCTTGTGAGAGGCAACAGGGAAGGACTGACAGTCAATAGACTAAAGGGATAAAAAAAAAAAAAAAAAAAAAAAAAAAAAAAATGACGAGAAGTTCTTTTGTTCCGATTTGTTAAGAAACCAAAAGGAGGTGATTTTTTATCATCAATGTTTTTATTTTACTAGCATTATCACTCTTACATGGTTACTTTCAAATTGCAAAAGCTGATGGACAAAATCTGTAAATGTGGCTTATAAAGAAGTAATACAGTATGTATATGTAAGGAAAATTTAGGTATGAGGTAATTTCCATGCAAAAAGTAAAGCAATTCAAATATGGTTAATAAATATTAGTCAATAATATCTTAAACAGACTAACAACAACATCAAAGCCTTAACATTACACATATATGAACTTGATTAGCAATACATGTCACAGTCGACCCCCGCTATTTGCGGACTCCGGATTCGCAGACTCACATACGTATTCGGGGGTTTCTCTATGGACATATACCTATTATTTGCAGAAATTCATATTTTCTCAGTATTTGTCTATGAGAAACAGCCACAGATTACTGAATTTTCATATAAATTTCATGATTAAATGCACTTTTTGTTTTAAAAAAAAGGGTATAAGCAGTTTTAGTGGGTTTCTCTTGAGTTTGAACTAACAAAATAGGCAGTTTTAAGTATTTTTATAGGGGATTCTAGTTATTCCAGCTATTCACGGAGGGGTCTGGTTTACATCCTGTGTGAATACGGGGGTCCACTGTATATATCCAATGTTAATTAAGCACCATCTCAATGCATTATATGTACATAAGTACTGTATATACCTTAACTGCAACTACATAGCATAAAGCTAAAATGCTAAAAGGTGTAGTAGCTCTACAATTAGCACACAAACTACCAGTTAATGTATGTTAGGGCGTGACCAAATACAGAACTCTTTAACCATACAAGTAGGCTTAATATTGCTATAACTTACCAGTCATTCTATAATGATGAAGCACTGTTATTCCAGCTTCTGATTTACAGTATTTCTAGTTTTTCAATGAAAAAATACATTGACTTACTACACCATACAAAATCCTCCATGGAACTGTTAGAACTTGATCCAGATGTAAACTACTGCATAAATATTTATCAAGAAATGCATGGAAATGATCAAACATCTCAAAAACACAGAATTACTCATTACCACCCCTCACTTGAATGCACGAACAGTAGAACTGAGCAATACATATAACAAAATAAACCTTATAACATGAAAATCTAAGCACTGATCTCCACATCCAGTTTTTCACAATTACTGTAACATAAAGCTTTCAGACCTGTGACTTTTAGCAAAAAATTAATACAGCAAGTTCAGCAGGTAAACAGGCATTTCAAACTATTTAGTATAATTATCTTATCCTCTACACCCTATGGCTCCTGAAACAACTTTCTTGTAACTCTAACTTGAAACATTACCTTCTTACTATGACCATAATGAGTATAGTAAGATTACTGTGCAAATAAAGCATATATTTTCCAATTACTAATGAACACCATATGCGAAGAAGAAGAAGAAGAAGAAGAAGAAGAAGAAGAACAAGAAGAATTCCTACTTAAATGTCAGGTATAAACAAATGCAGAGAAAGATAATGTAACAAAACTCTTGTCAATTTGTCATAAAAAGGAATATTAATAAATTAAAGAAAAAACTGGGGAAATATCACTCTCTAAGAGAAATAAAATATTTCAGTATTTAAGCAAAATACAGCAGAAAATGATAAATTTTAAAACAATTTGTATTTTTCATAACTAACAAACCTGCAGTCTTAATGTAGGGGAAAATTCTCTAGTACCTACTGGAGTCTGGTTGAAAAAAGGACAAGGATTTTGGTGGCAACAGGAGTTAGCCAAGATGGCAGAAAGGAGGAGGGCACAGCCAACCTACCTTAACCCATCCCACCTACAACGCATCAGTTTCTTTTAGCCCAGATAACTAAATGCGGGGTGGCTTGAGGTGGGCCATATAAATTAAGACTCCAGGTTTGTTAGTTATGAAAAATACAAATTTATTTAAAATTTGTCATTTGTTCATATACAGAACAAACCTTTGGTCTAATGTAAGGAAGACTTACTCTTAGAGGAAGGATAGAGAAAGCCTCAAAACTGATTGTAGGTTTGTTGCACCTAGGCTCACTTCCTGACCAAACTAGGACATAGGAAGAAGTCATATGCCTCTGATCTGTTAAGGAAAAGGTTACTCAGCAGCCAGACATCTGGGTTAAGAGACAATGTGAACTCCTGTTACATTGTGCCTTGTTAAAATATAAGGAACCTGTAATTGTCGGAGATAACAAAACTTATGTTAGCCACCTACCTTGATTTTGCCATTTCCTCTCCCCCCATGTAAGAGAGACGAAGAGAATTGCTTCCATATAATATAGTTTGTATTATGTAGAAACAATGATTAAAAAAAACAATGGAATGAGGTTCTCTCACCTGTATCAGACCAGTTCCTGCACATGATGGATTCATTCTCTCCACTGCCCACAGGTAAAGGGGAAAAACAAAGAGATAGCCAGACATTTCTGACACTCCTCACAGAAAAGCCTCTCACTTGCAGAAGGTGCAGTTGGCATAGAAGGTTGTGCCAAGGAGGAATCTCTCTGTGCTTCTGTTACAGCAAGGATAGTTGATCTGGGTACCATTCTGCATGTGGCCACAAGGGAGCTACAAGTCATCCTGAGGTCCTGAAAAATCATCACTGTTGATAACTTGGCAGATTTGGCAAAAGGGGGGAAAGGCGTAGACATCCAGATTGTCCCAAGGATGTTGAAGGGCTTCCTCTGCCATAGTGCAGAGATCTGGAATGACTGAACAAAATACCTCAAGTTTTTTGTTGTGTTTGGATGCAATAAGGTCTACTGATGACCTTCCCCAAAAGATGAAAAACCCTTTCCGCCACTTCCTGATGCAGTGACCACTCTGTTCCCAGAACCTGACCCCAACAACTCAGCTTGTCTGTCCCTACATTCCTCTTGCCTGGGATGTATCTGATTGAGAGATCCAATGAGTGAGCGACAGCCCACCAGTGCAAGACACTAGCACCCATTTTTTGACATAAGCTACCACTGTAATGTTGTCGGACATTAGAACCAAGTGGCCTGTTACCCTTTCTTGAAATTCCTGAAGTGCTAGGAAAGCAGCTTTCATCTCCAGGATGTTGATATGAAGCTATTTGTCTTGGTGATCCCACATCCCTGATGTCGGGAGAATTTCCAAGTGTGCTCCCCAACCCTCATAAGAGGCATTTGAGAACAGAAGAATCTCTAGAGGGGGAGAATGAAGGGGCACTCCTATGGTCAAGTTCCTGTCATCCAGCCACCAAGCTAAGTCCTTCCTCTCTTATGCTGGGAGAGGAACTTGGAACAAGGGCTTTTAGTCTCCACTGGAGAGACAGTATGTGGAATCAACAGTGAAGAACTAATTTCTCCAAGAACGACAGATAACCTAGAATGACCTGCCACTGATGAGCGGTTTGCTTCTGGTTGGACAGGATGAACGAAGCATAGTTCCTAAACTTTTCAAGGCATTGGTTTGATGGGAATATCTTTGCTGCTATCATGGCTACGAGTATTAACATGCCGAAGTAAAGAATTGTTTGACTGGACAAAAGAATTATTTGACTGGGCTGAAGAGGACTTGGGTAACCTCTTACCTGGAGGGGCTACGAAGTCCCTCTTCCTCCATCATCTGACAGGGATGGACGGAACAGACGACGAAGATGACGAGGATGACGATGATGAAGAAGACAAGGAGGATGGGGATCTACGTCTCTTCTTAGATTCCAGTAATTCTGTACACCCAAACTTCTTCATAAAAATACCTTCAACTCTATCAAAATTAGCCTAAACAACAGAGTTAGAAGCTATAGACCTAGAAGGCATATGAATGGAAGTTGACAGAAACAACGCAATGGAGACAGCACGTAGCAGGGAGCAGCAAGAGTCGTTGACAGCCAAGAAGAAACCATCAAAACTGTCGCTCTGGAGGCCAACAAAGGGAGAGCCGTAGTAAGAGATCCGACGTCACAGAAACAGTACACCTGGGGAACTGTCATGGCAGACAACACTGGGATGCAAGAGGACATCCAGTGAGACAATAGGCCAGAAAGGGTTGGTACCCCTGATAGGCCTTAAGACTCCCAAAACTCAAGCTGCACATCTCCTCCAGAAAAGACTGGACCAAGGGGAGTTGCCTCAATTACCAAAACTCCTAAACCCCCAATTAAATCTTCTAAGGGCAAAGCAATAGAAGCAGTGAGGGAGTAAAACCTTCCCGGGAAGAAGTAGTAATGAGAGGAGATTTTGATAAAGAAGAGGTAGAACAAGAAGGAATAGATACGCTTGCTGCCACTGGGGACACAAAGCCTTCACAAATGATATAGAGAATTTCCTCTTATAACTAACTCCTCTTCCTACCAAAATTCTTCCATTGCTCAGGAGACCAATCAACACTCTGAATGTGGGTTACTTACGCTACAGTTGTTAGATCTACACCTGCAACAAGAAGACTGGGGCTCTAAATCCAAGGCAGGAAGAAAACGAGAGCAAGGATTGTTACCAACCCCAGGGCATTTTCTCTGAGGCTTAAGGAACCCTAAATGATCCGTGGGCATGCTCATAGTGAAAAATTAACAAAAAGCACAATATCAGCCAGAGCACAACACAAACATAGAAAGAAAAAAACAGAATGCTAAAGCATAATGCAGGCAGGAAGGGACAAAAGCAACTGGCTCCTTGGCAGAGAGGGCAACAGCACGACCTGCTATGAAGGTGGTCAAAGAGAAACTGATGTAGCTGAGATGGGTTAAGACAGGTTGGCTGTGCCCTACTCCTTGGCTAACTTTCGTTTCACCAAAATCCTTGTACTTTTTTAAATGGACTCCAGCAGGTGTTACAGAATTTTCCCTTACGTCAAGACCAAAGGTTTGCTCTATATATGAACAGATTTCAACTGAATACTAGTTGAAAAACAATATTTGTGTTTAAAACGGAAATGTCAGTGCTTCAACTTTTATGTCTTTCAGCATTATTAAACCTACTAAAATAAGCCTCATTATCAACTGCATCTACAAAACAACAAGCCACCTGTGTTTATCATTCTTCAAACAATATAAAGCAACCACAAAGCAATTCAGCAAGCCAAAGGCTCATGCAAAAATTTGTTTAACTAACAAATGTAAATACACACACTGTGTTGTAAATGCTGCATCAAAGCTCTGCCTCACTTCTAAGTTTATGATGAACTTTGATAACTGAAAGAAAACTTTACTACATCCTAATGAACTACAAAACAAAGATGTAACTTTTACAATGTGAAATACAAAATTTTCTATGGCTAAAACCAACTGCAACTGTAATAACTACTGTGGTACATTGCATGTGCAGTATACGTTAGCAATTAACATTTTTCAAGTACAGTACTCGTATGTATCTAGTGACTTGGCAAAAGCACATCACACCAAAAACAGTTATGATGAATTTGAAGGCTAGTTCTCTTACCCTAATCATAAATGACAAAATAAATAACTAAAGTGGTCATCCTATTGTAATTATTACTGTCTCCCAAAAAAATGAAAATAACTATGGCAATAAAAAACCACTCAAGGCATTACCTTCAAGTGTGACAACTTTTCCTGCACGCTTCAGAGCTCTCACTGCTTCATCATGAGTGGCCTCCTTGAGATCTTCCCCATTCACCGAAAGAATTGCATCACCTACATACAAATCCTCAGTCAAATCAGCTGCCATTCCCTGCAAAACATAACAATAATGGAATTGAAGATATCTTGACTTACAGTACCAAACTTACTTTTCATAAAAATATTTTTCCAAAGTACGACATATATCACTTCAATACTCTTCACTGATTGGTAAGTGGCCAAAATCACAATTTTTGAAAGTAAATTGTATTTTTCCTAACTATACAAACCTGAGGTCCTTAACATAAGGAATTACTATTCAGCGCAAGCTGGACCAGTCGCAAGATTTACTAACAAGGTAGTTCAGCAGTAACTGCTTGTCCAATGGTCGGGAGTCCCGCCTGACTGGAGGTAAACACATCACTTTGCTTTAGGCCCAGGAACAGAGTGAGGGGTAGCATGAGGTGGGAGTATATGTAATGGACCTCAGGTTTGTATAGCTAGGAAAAATACAATTTTCCTTCAAAAATTGTATTTGTTCCGACACATTATACAAACCCTTGGTCCTTTACATAAGGAAGACTCACTTATTGGTGGGTGGAATCCGAGTCTTGTTTCTTACTGGTGTCCGCTCCCCACCTTGCTAGGGAAGAGACAGATAAATGCTTCTATCCCTAATGAAAGGGATAGAATGGAGCTCGGTTATGTAGTTTACCTGCATCATCGTCCTGTCCAGCATTGTGACGACCGCTACCCTCTGCCCGCAGGGAGAGGGAAGAAAAGAGGAGGAAGAGGAGCCAGTCACTCTCTCATTAACTCTCTTCATGCAGTATCACAAGGAAGAGATGCTACCTTGTCCTGTAAAGGAGCTGGGTAAGCTACACAACTTGTTGAGCAGCCACCACGGGTCCCAAGGAAAGGTGTCCAAGGACCTGTGGGCAATATCCCAAAGATAGAAGTAGGTGAAGGTGGTCTGGTTGGACCACACCTCTGCCTTCAGCACCTGAGCAATGGACAAGTTCTTGCGGAATGCATGGGTTGGACCAATACCTCTGACTTCGTGGGCTCTCGGACGAAAGGTACTGGTGTCGGCACTCCTGTTGGAGTCGTACGCTTTCCTGATTACCTCAAGAAGTCAGAAAGAAACCGTGTTCTTGGACATTTCTTCTTGGTCACCCCGGTACTAGGGAAGAGGCGTCAACACTCAGGCCTGAGGCGTCGAGTTTTCTTCAGGTAGTGCCGTAGCACTCTCACAGGACAAGCAGCATCTCTTCTGCATCATATCGGTGAAGTCTTCTAGGGAGAGGATCGTGAAGGACTTGAACCTGGCGTCAGGGACCAAAGAGTTCTGAGTCTTCGCTACGAAATCCGGGACGAAATCGAGCCTAACCGATCCCCATCCCCTCGAGTGTTTAACATCAAAGGAAGACCGTGAAGTTTTCCAATTCTCTTCGCTGATGCCAGGGCCAGCAGAAAGACAGTCTTGAGGGTCAGATCCCCTGTCTGACAACTCCTGGAGAGGCTCATAGGGTCTACGAGTCAAACTCCTTAAGACAAGAGTCACATCCCACACCAGGGGCCCGAGTTTCCTGGGTGGGCAAGACCTCTCGAAGCTCCTCATTAGGAGAGATATTTCCATGGAGGAGGAAATATCAACTCCTCGCAGTTTAAGGACTAGAGCCAGGGCGATGCTGTATCCTTGTCTGCAGAGACAGAGAGGAGCTTCCCTCGGCGAAGAAAGATGAGGAGATCCGCTACCTGCTGAAGAGTGGCTCTGAGCGTAGAGAAACCCCATCTACGACACTAACCACAGAAGACAGACACTTTCCACCTTGTCTGGGTGAAGAGACCATTTGGTCCCAATCACCTGATTCTGGCAGCTGAGCTTGTCTGCCACTACATTCTTCTTGCCTGGAATGTGTCTGGCTGACAGCTCTGCCAAGTGAGCTACGGCCCACTCATGCACCTGCATCGTCAACTGGTGCAACGGGACTGGCTGACAGCTCTACCAAGTGAGCTACAGCCCACTCGTGCACCTGCATCGTCAACTGGTGCAACGGGGGGGACACTACGCCCCCCCCTGTCTGTTGACGTATGCCACTACCGTGGTGTTGTCGCTCATCAATACCACTGAGTGTCCCATCAGTCATTCCCAGAACTCTTGGAGTGCGAGGAACGCAGCCTAGAGTTCCATGAAGTCGATGTGAAGGTGCTTGTCCTGATGGTTCCACACTCCTGTAGCCAGCAATTCTCCAGGTGTGTGCCTATTAAGAGGTTCCTGTCGTCTAGGCACCAGGCCAGGTCCTCCCTTACTTCCTCCATGAGAGGAACCAGGAAGGATGTGGATCCCGTGCCTGTGAACAGCACTCCTTTAGTCTCACTGAAAAGACCGCAGTGAAGACGCTCGTGAGGGACTCTCTAGCGATAACAGGGGACCAATCACGACTTGCCACTGCTACGCTGACAGGAAATGTCTGGCTGCCTCCCTAAGCCTGCTGATTCGCGAGTCTGAGGGGAAGACTCGTGCTCCTACAGATCGATCAGCATGCCCAGGTACTTTATATTCTGCTTGGGTCTGAGATCTGACTTCTCGACATTGACCACAATCCACAGATCATGGCAAGTTGAGGGGTCGATCTCTGTCCTGTAGCAACTGCGAGTAGTAGCTCACCAGGACCAGCCAATCATCGAGATACCTCTTCAGATGAATCCCGACCGAAATGGGCCCAAGCCGATTACGGGCTGCTCTGTGAGCAAGAGCCCGTGCTGACACAAGGTCAGCTTAATCAAAAACAATAACCCAAGCCGACACCAGAGTGAACACTCGCGGAACACCTGTGGGCAGTTGAGAGACCAAAACAAAGTGCCATGAATTGGTACACCATCCTGTCGAGGGTAAGGTGGAGGTACTTCCTGGAGGACTGGTGGATGGATATTTGAAATACACATCCTTCTGGTCCACCAAAAGCAGGAAATCGTTCTCCCTGATGGAATTGAGCACTGAGCGAGCTGTTTCCATCGTGAACCGAGTCTGGCAAACGAAACGGTTCAAGGGAGAGATCTATCACCGGTCTCCAGCTCCCCGTAGACTTCTCCACCAGGAAAAGTCGACTGTAGAAACCTGGTGACTGATCTCCCATGATCTCCACAGCTCCTTGCTCAGCATGGTCTTACTTTTTCTGTCGGTGTTACGTCCCTAGCAGAACCAGGGGCATATGTCTGAAGGTGGACTGGGTGTTCTGGCAGCAGGTGAGGGGGAATGCCGTCCCTGGCGTTTCCCTCTCTTCCCCTTCCGTTTAGCTCCACTCCCGCAAGAGGAGGCGGCTTGAGAGGAGGGCTGATGCTCGGCTTGAGAGGAGGGCTGATGCTAACTTCTCGAAGCGAAAGAGGAAGGCTGGGTCTTACCTCGCGCTACCCTCAATGGTGCTGACGTCTTAGGAGCGGAGAAAGCACTAGCCAACTCCAAGGCTTGGCCGCAGTTGAACGAGACTGTCCAGAAGTCTTCGTAACTGCCTGGTGTACTAAGCAGTCACTGTTCTTAGCTCTCTGCTTTTCCACCGCAGCGTCCACCATCTCTCTGGGGAAGAGGGAGGAGGAACCCAGCAACGGTCCATTGCATAAACCCAGCGTCACCTCTTGACCGGCCGCTCTGGTTACAAGAGTCAGGACTGGGTCCTGTCTCCTCCAAACCAGTTTGGCCCACAGGTTGGCCGTGGTTGGCGAGGTAGGAGATGGCCCTACCTCCAGATTGGCAGTCTCTCGAACTCCGAGTCTTCCTCAGGAACGATAGGTCCCGAGGAGGCTACGACTCTGGATACTGTGAAGAACCACAGATCCACCCAGGAGACGGCCCGGAAAGCAGCCATGGCAGTGGATTCCAGGGCCGATGCCTCTTGCTGTGAGAACCAGAGGTTCTCGGACAGCAGGTGAAGAAGAGGCACTCCCAGAGTTAGACATGCTATCTCCGGATCAACCTGCTTGGTCAGCAACTACAGGAGGCACTAGAAGCGCCGCTGACGAGGCAGAGGAGAGGGAAGCAGCATGTCCGACCTGCTGGACCTGAGTGAGTCCTCCTGTCCGGAGACGAGGGCGTTCACCTGGTCCAACACACCTTCGGCCAAGGAAGACCGGGGTAGTCCCACCGTCGCTCTGGGTTCTTCTCAGGACCCCATCCAACCTCAATGTAGGGTCAGAGGGAGCAACCACCGATCCTTCCCCGAGGTTGTTGTGCTGACGAATCAGCGCAATGACCTCTGCAAGGACCCCTGTATCTCAGGGGTAATCACATCCTGAAGCGATGGACCGTCAGGTCCATCCAGGCCAATCACCTCCTGAGACACTTCCTTCAGGAGGAAGAACCTCGCCAGACATCTCATGGTCTCTTCCAACTATTGAGTGTACGATCTGCTTGGTCTAAGGATTGAGCCAGGCTCATATGCTCTCATGGCCGGACCATAAGGAGCGCACTCCTCACAGTCACTCCTGTTCGCCTCGCTCCTCCTGGTGTAGCCCGAGGAAGTTGAAAGGACAGGTGAGGAAGACCTAACGCTCCTACCCTGCCTACCAGCAGAACTGGCAGGCTGGGAGGACTGCCAGCGATCGCCAACCTGCGGTGGCAATCGAGCTGCAGGCCTGGACCAGCGGTCTCCACGCGGAGAAGCGCTAGACTAAGGACGGTAGTGTCCGTCTCGTGCGTCAGGAGAGCTGCTACCAGTTGTTCAAGCCGCCCGCTCCCAGTGGGAGCAACAGTCGGGTGACTGGTAGCGTCCGCTATTGCTGTGAGAGCGAACACCGTCCTCGCGATGTGCCACGGTAACAGAAGCAGGCGAGGCTGGTCCTGGTGACCAGGGGGGACCTCTTCACAGCCTCGACGTGTGGACAGTCTCGTGGGACTGTCACGTCAACCCTGGGAACCGGGGGATCGCTGTGAGAGCAATCGCCAGTCTGACAAGAGTCACCTGAGCAACTCCTACTAACCTTCCACTCCGTGCCTGGATTCTGACGGTGAGCATGCTCAGTCGTCTGGTTCCTGGCTGCACAATCACCGGTAGGTGACCGTAAACTCGGTGAGGCTCGCGAGCGAGCAGCTGAGACAGTTTCCGGTCCAGAGGTGGAACCTCTGGAGCCGGTCCCCATCTTCTTCTTCCCTGAGGAAGTAGAAACGGGCCCCATTCCCGAAGGAACGGGAGGACTAACGGAAGACCCACCTGCGGGACAGACCATTAGAAGTCTCTGACCGAGACTTCTTGGGGAGAGGGGGAGGGGAGGAGGCCACCTTCTTCTTCCTCGGCTGGGGGGCCTTGGAAGTCGAAGGGGAAGAGGTGGCAGAAGACGACGATGAAGATGAAGACGAAGAAGACAACTACACCTTCCTCTTCTTCCTGGACTTCTTTGCCAGCTTCCTCAGGACAGAAGACAGGTCCCCCATCCAGGATGGAGCTGGGGCAGTTGCGATGGCAACAGGGGCAAACTCCACCTGTCCGGAAGGACCTGAGGGCGGCTGCACTTCCACGGGCAAGTACGGAGGCAGCAGGTATGGCAACAGCAACAGGAGGACGATCCAAAAGGTAGCTCTTCAGGCACTCGAAGCTATCCTTCCACTCCATGCCTGGATCCTGACGGTGAGCGTGCTCAGTCGTCTGGACCCTGGCTGCACGATCACCGGTAGGTGACCGTACACTCGGTGAGACGGTTCCCAGTAAGGAGGTGGAACCTCTGGAGCTGGGAGCAGGTACCAGCATCTCAATGGTCCCCGTCTTCCTCTTCCCTGAGGAAGGAGAGACGGGCCCTGTTCCCGGAGGAACGGACAACCAGCGGAAGACCCACCTGTCCCGCCGGAGTGCCCGTAAGACTCAGAGATCGAGATCGCCACACCTGCTGAAGATCTCCACCTGCGGAGGCAGACACACCTGACAGAACAGTCTTGTTAAGGGGGGGGGTCATGTTCGCTCAGACCGAAGCCCGGAGTACAACTCCAAGTCGGGGTGTTGCCCTCCTTCCTCTGCACTCGACAAATCAAGCGAAGAAGCGGAGAGGACACATCCCCATTAGGTGAGAGCCATATGCGGGCGCTGATAAGGAGGAAGAAAAAAAGATAACGTGTCCGTCACCAGAGGTGTCGAGGGAGAGCTTTCCGACGACACCTTGGCGGCTCTACGTGGCTTCTTCCTCTTCCCAAGAGACACAAAAATCACAAGTTAATGACCGAGAGCATTCACGCCCTCGGCATCTAGTAAATAAAGGATGAGGTCCACAGCATCGCTGGACCTGAAAACCCCACTCTTATGGCCACCCACTCCAGGGCACATTCCCCGATTGGATGGGGGGTGAGGGGGCTTCTCTGATTCGTGGGACTGCATGTTACAATCAGCAATGCACTTTCACACGTAACAAACAAAAAATAATAATAGAGTACTTACAATCACTTCCACATTAAGTATTCTAAGAGAAACAGGTTGAAAAGTAATCCTAAGCTTTGATAATCTCACCCGATGGCGGTCGAAAGTAAAGTGATATGTTTACCTCCAGTCGGGAGGGACTCCAAACCATCGGACAAGCAGTTACTGCCGAACTACCTTGTTAGTAAATCTTACAACTGGTCCAGCTGGTGCTGAATAGTAATTCCTTATGTAAAGGACCGAGGGTTTGTATAATGTGTCAGAACAAACAGGGATTGTACTGCCTGAAGAACCGCTTCTCATGGGCTGGATCAGGGAGGATATTTCTATTTACTTTGGAAGCAGAGCTGGCAGGGCGGGGAACAGGCAAAGTCTTCATCTACAATTCGGGGTGCACAAAGAATAATTGCACACCTATGAATTACGAGATGTATTTAGAAGACAAACTCAGATTGTCTGAAGAAATCATTTTGCACCATCACAGCGGCAGGTGTGATGAAGCGGGAGACTAGGCTACAGACTTCTGTTACCGTGAGGTAAACAGAAAGATGATTAAGAGTCTAGTGAGATATCTCTGAAAATTCTTGCAATGGCAAAAGGCAATGCAGGAGAGATGGTCATACACGTATGCGAGAATTCCAGCCAACCAGAGACCTAAGTCTGTGATTGTCAGGCAGAGATTCGATTCGGTAGTCAATCATCGCAGGGGAGGAGAGACAATAGCCAACCGAGCTATCTCAGAGACCCAGCCGTACTGGCTGAGGCAGGCAGGCTGGCAGCCCCGTACACTGCTAGCTCTCATTAACTTGTTATCCTGAGTTGCCAGGTAATCCATTCCATGAAGGAATGCGTTCAGCTATAACCATCAAGCACAAGAAAAATACACTTGAGCATTTGCATTTTAACCAAAATGGGATGGAAGAAAACCGTCCTATTCTGTGAATGCAAACGCTGTGGTGGTGTTGTTGTAAACAATACCACTAGTATCTCAAAATCGAAACTGGTAACTCTTTGGAGGACTGCAAGGCAGTCCTGAGTTGTTGGTCAATTAAGAGAAGATACTAT
This sequence comes from Macrobrachium nipponense, assembly GCF_015104395.2. Taxonomy (NCBI): domain Eukaryota; kingdom Metazoa; phylum Arthropoda; class Malacostraca; order Decapoda; family Palaemonidae; genus Macrobrachium; species Macrobrachium nipponense. The sequence goes on along the minus strand of NC_087220.1, from coordinate 39,996,978 downwards.
TCGTCTCGGTCACATACCCGTAGAGTTAACTACAGTTATGTGCCTACTACTCGATAATTCAACTGATAACAGAAGCATGTCGCTAGAGAAATATACGTAGTATATTTGTAGGTTCCTGTACATCGACCTCCAGCCTAAATTCTCTTCCATTCAAGGAACAAGAATAAGGACTGGAAGCAGACCTCCTTCATTCTCTAATGAAGAGAGCGAAGGTGAAGTTTTCCCGAAGGAAGACTTCTACGGTGATAACAGGATACCGAAGATGACTAGTTCAAGCTGAACTGGATGTTCCCAAAACAGTAGCACTGGAGAGGCATTCAATCTCTCGGTGCTATCCATCATGAACGGATTGACGTATGTTCGGTAAGATCCTAGGATTGAACCAAAAACAGTCTCTCGGGTTCGAATTCCGAGGAGTAAACTCCACCGAATTCCTCTTATGTCCTTATTTCATTCTGGTATAACCAAAAAGTAAAGAAGTGTGACCGCGTACTGAGGCGACAGACCGTCAGGTCCATCCAGGCTGAGCCCCTCCCGAGTTACTCTTCCTTCAGCAGAAGTACTTCCTTTGAACGCTAGAAATTCCAGGAATTAATGGCTTAGCGAGACTCCCAAGTTTGTAATAACAATTACCGGGAATGTCTGTCTCGGCAGTGTTTGGAAATTACAGGAAAACCAAAACACTCCTGAGACACCAGAAACTCTAAGGAATTCAAGCATTCAGCGAGATTCCCGATTATTGCAGTAACTATTATCAGGAATTCTCGTCTCACCCACTCTGGACCATGGTCTCACCCAAGTGTTAACAGATCGTAGAAGACAAAAACACTTGGAGAGTGCTAGAAATTCTGAAGAATTTTAAGCGCTTGGCGAAACCCCCCGAATTTCGTCAGACGATCATCGGGTGGTGATCCTCCCCAATTCCCATAGATATCGAGGAGGAATGGGCAAGATTCTTCCTCAATGAAGTGGACTTATGTCCAGTAGGACCTGAAGGTCCCTCCAAGAACACAGTCCCTGACGCTGAATCCTACGGAGAGCACTCTGCAGGATTCCTTCCATTCACGTCACCCCTCCCAGCATAGCCATAAGAAGAGAGGGAATGGGGGAGGAAGACTGGACGGTCTTGCTCGCCTTGCCAGCGGAACTAGCAGCCGGAGAAGCAAGTCACGGGCAGCCATCAACCTGCGGTGATGGCCACTAAAAGTCTAGGAAAACTTTACGTCTGGAGAAAACGTTTTCTCGAGGAGGTTTACGAAACTCATTCGGTAGGCGAAATGTCTGCCGCCACGACTGTCGTCTGGGTGGGGATGAACGTGCACCTGACCGGACAGGAGAGAGCCGATACCGTCCTCAGACACGTCCCAGTCCTCATCAAGGCCAAAACCTCTCAAGAGGACCGAAGGGGGAGCCCACACCGGTCTCTGTGTGCGTGGTCCAGCGGGACCGCCACGTGAACAATGGTGATGGTCACTCCGTGAGTCTAGGAAAGCGTCATCGTCCTCGCCAGCCTCCACGATCTCCTCCAACTACTTGAGCGGATGATCTGTTCGGTCCCAAGACCGAACCAGCTCGTAGGCTCTCGTGGCTGGACCGTAAGAAGCACATTCATCACGGCCACTCCTGTTCGCCCTGTTCCTCCCGGTGTAGCCTGAGGAGGTTGAGGGGACAGGTGAGGGGAACGGACATTCCTACCCTGCCTACTAGCAGAACCAGTAGGCTGGGAGAACTACAGGTGATCGCCAACCCGCGGTGGTGATCGAGCTGCAGGTCTGGACCAGCGGTCTCCTTGGTAGGCTAGGAGGACTGCAGGCAATTGCCAACCCGCGGTGGTGATTGAGCTGCAGGTCTGAACCAGCGGTCCCCTTGTGGAGAAGCACTGGACCATGGACGGTAGCGTCGGTCTTGTGCGTCTGGTCGTGATGGGAGCAACAGTCGGGTGACTGGTAGCGTCCGCTAATGCGGTGAGAGCGAGCATTGTCCTCACAACACACCACAATCCCAGAAGCAGCCGAAGCTGTTCCTAGAGACCGGGGGGGTGGACCTCTTCCCAGCCTCGACACGTAAACGGTCTGGTGGGAACGTCACATCAACCCTGGGTACCGGACGATCGCCAGTCTGGCGAGAGTCACCTGAGCGTCTCTTAACATCCTTCCGCTCCGTGCCTGGGTCCTGATGGTGAGTGTACTCAGCTGTCTGGACCCTGGCTGCACGGTCACCAGTAGGTGACTGTACACTCGGTGACACTCATGAGCGAGCGGCTGAGACAGTTCCCGGTCCGGAGGTGGAACCTCTGGAGCCGGGAGCAGAGGTACCAGCGATGGCTGATACCTCCACGGTCCCCATCTTCTTCCCTGAGGAAGGAAAGACAGGCCTCATTCCCAGAGGAACGGGAGGAGAGGACCAGCGGAAGACCCACCTGTCTCACCGGAGTGAGACAGACCCTTAGAAGTCCCTGTGCGAGACTTCTGGGGGTGGGGGGGGCAAGGCCACTTTCTTCTTCCTCGGTTGGGGGACCTAGGAAGTCGAAGGGGAAGAGGCAGCAGAAGATGAAGATGAAGAAGACAACGACAGAAGGTTCTCCCATCCAGGAAGGGGCTGTGGCGGCTACCGAAGCAGCAGGCCCCAGCGCAACCTGGGAAGGAGGATCTGACAGAGCAGCAGTGGAGAGAACACTTCCTCGAGGAGGGTTACAAACCTCTCGCATGGCAGGTGAAGCGTCTGCCACCACCGAGACTGGTCGGTCGCATGAAAGTGACCATCATCTGGGTGGGGCTGAGCGTGCACCTGACTGGAGAGAGCCGATACCGTCCTCCGACTTGTCCAAGTCCTCATCGACACCGAAACCTCTTAAGAGGACTGGATGGGGAGCCTCCACCGATCTCTGCGTGGACGGTCCCGCAGGACTGTCATGTCAACCCTGGGAACCGAGCAAGCACAGCGAGAACGATCATCGGCAAGGCGTGAGTCACCTGAGCAACTCACTCTTTTCTTCCACCCTGTGCCCGAGTCATGACGGTGAGAGGACTCAGCGTCAATGACTCAGGATGCACGCAAATCAAAAGATTACGTATGTGCACTTATGGACTCGCGAATGAGCGCCCGACACGGAACTAGTCTTAGGGGCAGAACCCCTAGGACTAGCGGCAGAAGTGCAAACCAAAGTTTGCGCTTCTACATCTCCTGACACGCTAGCCCCTGGGGACAGCGTAACGGTTCCCGTTCCTGAAGGAACGGGATAGCCAACGGAAGACCCAAACACCTCCTCAGTGAGGAGACAGACCCTTAGAAGTCCTGTGACGAGACTTCTTAGGGGGGAAGACAACCTTTTCCTACGGCAAAGAGTCTTAGGAGTCGAAGGGGCGAAGACTGATGAAAATTTTATGATCTCGAAGAGGAGGATGACGACACTTGACTAGCTCTCTTCCTCTTCAATTCCTCCAAATTCTGTCAGACTTCTACCATCAGGAATAGATAAACATCACAGGGCAGCGCGAAAGCTTCGTCCAGTGACGTAACTCCAGGGTAGTAGTAGTAAATGAAAATGATTACCAGCAGGGGATCAGTACCCACACTCGAGGATCAGTATCACAACATGCTACGAGTCACAGGTACAATTCCAAGGTTACGATAACCAATATGAAGGGCTATCCAACCAATACTGCGGGAAACACAATCACCACTGATAGTCTGTAAAATAAAGAAAAAATTATTTAAAGTAATAAGGATACTCCTCTCGCATCCAAGGGCACTGCCCTCCGAAGTGAGAGGAGATCCCCCAAACACCAATACCACACGCCCCCTCTTCTACCTTCGTCCGATAGTAAGTGAAAGGATGAAGGAGAAGAGAAATTACCATAAAAAAAACAAAGGACAAATCTCTTAAGTTCCCCTTGGTAATTCCCAAGCGTAAGCATAAATTTCGGATGAATACATGTCTTGTTACAGGATCAATATCACCCACGTTAAATACATGTCTCATCCACACGTTAAATACATATCTCGTCCTCACGTTACGGGGCGAAAGAATGTAAATAATAAAGACTTTGGCATACATTTGCTGCCGACTCTTAACACAAAGTAGAAAGGCGGCTATAAAGGCTATCACAAAAAGTGGGTTTGTATATTAATTGAACTGATTGAATTTAATATTAATATCAAATAACGTAAATAGATATTTATTTAAAAAACAAAAATAAGCCAGAAAGATCCCACCGGGAAAATGATCAACGACCAATCAGCAAGAGCTCACAAACACACACCTTCATCGGAAGACAGCCGAAGTCAAAGTGGAGTGTTTACATCTGGGCAGGCTGGCTTACCCACCTGCCACACAGTAGTTACTGCCTAACCACCTCGTTCAAGAATTTAACAACTGTAATTCCGCTAAAAGGACCGAGGGTTTGTATATCATGTAGGAACAAACTGACTTTCAAGAACATCCTTCTCATTTTATATCATAACCTTCGAGACCATATGTCCTCTGTTTATTTTACTCAGTATTACAACACACAAAAGCTTGACTTAAAAAATGTGAGAACAATCCTCCAAAATATATTTGTTGGTCAAACTCCCTTGCTATGTGGTTTTGACAACTTCCCTGTAGGGACATATAAGCCACATTATTTCATGATGTGAAGTTTATTGTTCAGGTGTTAAATGATCATACTTGAGAATATTAATTACAAACTTACAAAAGGTGCAATAAAGGAAAATATGAAAAGCAAAATAAACATACCTTAAATATCTTGGAGATAAGAATTGGCATTTTGTTTTCCCGACCTCCTTTAATTGAAATACCCAAGCCATTGTTGTCAGACTTGCAAATCTGGACAACTCTCTTCTGGCTTGCAATTGGCTCAGGGACATCGCTAGGTCCAGCCTCACCATCAGATCCCTGCGCATTGACATCATCTAGGTCAGTGAGGGTGACAAAAAGCAGGTCGCCCTCGAGGGTTAGACGAGCCGCATGCCAATTACCCCCCACAAGGACCTCCAAGTTACCCACCTTCTCCCCCATTCTCTTGTGGTCACATCACCTGTGAAAGATGAACATTAATCTTACTTTCAAAGAATCCAGAATATTATGCCAAGGTTATTGTAGATGAAAGTTGCAAAAAAAATGCATTTACAAATGTCTAGAACTAATCTTACTGCAAGGAACAGGTCATACACAAGCAAAACTGTACTTTAATCCTTAAGGTGACATCAACATTACACTATGGAATGAGTTTAATATTGTGTAATATATATACATATAAAGGTATACATGTTTTGGACTTAATTGCACGGTTTATGAGGTGCAAAGGTTTTTTCCCTTAATTGTTTACTTTACTCATTATTTAGTTTAACTTTACTTTGTTACTTCAAACTGTTTATTTAATTCATGTCTATTATCCCTTTTTTGCAACCTAATTAACCCCGAAAAATTACAGATATTTCTAAAGTAGATACGAGCAGACGGTAAAATGACTCATCTTTGCCAATATAGTGGAGCTTCACACATACGTCGATGCATTTACAAACTGTTTCCATGAATTCTAGTTGTCATAGTAATGCAATAATGATAAAATTACTCTAATATGCATATATACTACAAATAGATATGCTAATTTCACTTATTTCCCTGGTTTTGTGTTGTCTTATATACCCAGTTTGGAGGGTAAACACATACCAATTGGCAACACTGATATACAATAGAAGAGCGTGAACAACGCTGTAGGTACTGTTCGCAGCAAAGCTGTTGATATTTGAGTCAGGAATCTATTTACTTTTTCTACAACGAATATTTTCAAATTAGTAATCATGAATATGTAAAAAAATTTCTGCAATTCATAACCTTATACGTACTGACATTTAACTACTTATTTAAATAATTATCTAGTGCACGCTTCTTCTTCTTCGACCAAAAAATCGTAGTTTCCTTGGATAAGTTGTGGTTGGAAGTCATTGTTTATGATTTTTGTAAAGAAAGTGCCCCAGTGTCTATGGGTACAAGTGGTGTGCGGATTTAGCACATGGAATGGGAAGTTTATTGACACAAGCAACTCTGCAAACATTGAGATGGCGTCAATCTTTTAAATATTCGCAGTTGTAAGTAAAAATTTTGAAAGCGTCATGGAGGTACCTGTGCACTGTGTAGAGCCAGACTTTCATTAACCCCTGTTTAATCTTAAAATATGACCTTAATTTCTAACTTTGGAGAAAATACTTACTTCAAAAGGATAGTAGAGGTCTTGAGCTCTTGCTCTCACCACCAACAACTTGTGACTGGTGCCCATCTCCAGTGTCAGGACATGTTAAAGTACTTTTTCGGGGGGTGGATCCACATGTGGTGGAAGCTGGATCCGCTAGTCCAGTCGGTTGTTCCTCTTACAACAGATCTCTCAACAGTCTCCTTTGCTTGAATGTAAGGGAGGATGAAACACACAAATGAGTGGTTTGTCCAATCAAAAATACCTAAAAACTCTCAAGGCATAAAAAGCTATTGGAAAAATGGGCTAGCCTAGTAGCTACATAATAGGCTACCTAGGGTAAACAACCACGGACGATCCATCGTCATCGCGCTGGCTAGGCCTTATTCACTTGATATTTAATTGGTGAAACAAGAATACAATTACAACTTTAAGCATACCATTCAAAAGATTGAAGTTTCGTCAATATAATGTGATATATGAAAGCCCCATACGAACTAAAATAAGCATGTGAGCTCTTCGCAAAATATGTTTTCAAGACAGTTTTGAAATCCAATATGGTGGCAATCGTGTGGTTAGCCAGTCTATCCACAGACAATCCACCATCTTTCCCAGCCTTCCCAGCACTCATTTGAACAATGTTAGCGTATATATTTAACGTTTATTGATCTTACTCAAGATTGCGGTTGTAATCAGCACACTAAAACAACATTTTGTTGCCTATATTAGTGAAAGTATGAAACTTTTAATTCCCGGGGTCATGGTTTGAACTGAGTTCATTTTTACCTTGTAATCGGTGGTTTTATCCTTACTGCCATCACAACTGAAACTCCACGGTGCTTATTTGATTGTAATTATACACATTCTGGTCTTAATTCACTCCATTGCACTTGAACCACGTTGCTGTTCCTGGTTCCTAAACACTCACTCCACAAACACAGTTACAAGCAGCAGACAACTACACTCTTTATGAGGTGCAAAGCTTTATTCCCTAAATTGTTTACTTTACTCATTATTTAGTTTAACTTTACTTCAAAATGTTTATTTAATTCATGTCTATTATCCCTTTTTGGCAACCAAATTAACCCCAAAAAATTACAGATATTTCTGAAGTACGAGCAGACGACGGCAAAAAGACTCATCATTGCCAATCTAGTGGAGCTTCACACATACGCCGATGCATTTACAAACTGTTTCCATGAATTCTAGTTCTCATAGTAATGCAGTAATGGTAAAATCGCTGTAATATGTGTATATACTACAAACAGATACGCTAATTTCACTTATTTCCTCGGTTTAGTGTAAGTCTTATACCCAGTTTGGAGGGTAAACACACACCAATTGACAACACTGATAAACAATAGAAGAGCGCAAAATGCCGCAAAGAATGCCGTAGTCCCCTTGAATATGTACGAATAAGTGTTGGTTGGAGGTTGGAGGTCGGAGTTACTACGATTGTTGTGATGAAAGTGCCCCAGCGTCTATGGTTACAAGTGGTGTGCGGATTTAGCACAGGAAATGGGAAGTTTGTTGACACAAGCGACTCCACAAACATCGAGATGGCGTCAATCTTCGAAATATTTGGAGTTGTAAGTAAAAACTTCGAAAGCATTTTGGGGTTGTGGGCACTATGTTGACCACCCTTTTCATTACCCTCTGTTTAAATCTTAAAATATGGCCTTAGCCTAATTTCTAACTTTGGAGAAAATACTTCGAAAGGAGAGTAGATGTCTTGAGATCCTGTTATCACCACCAACAACTCATGACTGATGATCATCTCTGGTGTCAGGACGTGTTAAAGTACTTTTTCGGAGGGCGGCCAAAACCTCGGTAGTCGGTGAGTTGGCCAGTCCACTCGGTTGTTAACCCTATATACCTAGCCTAAGCTTCATGTGTTAGACGAAAACTCAATTTGGCTTAAATTAACTAAAGCTGATTAAAAACGTAATTTGGTCAAGTTGACCATTTAATCTGACCGTGCCAACCGCTGGCTTGTCATGGCAGGTAGCCGTGTTACATTTACCTACACCACTACCTACTTTCGAAGCTGCCGTACATAATTTAAACAAACATACAGCGTAATTCTACGGCATAACTGACTTAAATGATTAATAATGATTATCACGGCCACCAAAAAGCTAGCTAACAATCCTCCGCATCACTTTATCCTTTCTGGCCCAGGTTAAGTTAGGTTAGCAGTCAAGTGTCACATCCTTTGCACAGCCCACTTGAGATAATAACCACTTAATTCTCCCTTAACTGGCCTTTCTTGCGTGTTTTACTGGCTTTTCACGGGATCTCTATATCTTCCCTTAACTATTACTCACATCAACCTCTGCTCCTCGAATCTAGGCCTCCAATAAAGTCAATTAATACAACCTTGGGAGGTTTTGAGTTCTGCTCTAGCAATAACAAAGTTGCATTCGAGTATGCTCCGAGGAAGATTAATTCCCAAGGTAAGTAGTCACTTACCTTAAATTCACAGGTTTTACCTTCTCGATCTGATGCTGCAGTTTGTCAAAATGATACCTTATTTAATTGCTTGTTAATATGTGATAATTATTGTTGCAGTTATTTTTATACACACGCCGCTTCAACAATTAGATGTATTTTTCTAGCTCGAGATCCTCTGAGTGTTCGATACCACTGGAGCTATTGATGCCAAGTATGAATCCAACAAAGAAGATGAAAACAGAAATTACATCATATGAACACATTTCATTATTATACAAAAAGTTTTATAAGCCAAAATGCACAATAAAATCTCATTTACGTGGTAAGCGCTTTTTAGCAATTACGCTTAAGTTCAAGCCAAATCGAAACGAACATCGTAGTACAATAGAGAGGTTGGGTGTGGAATGATCTTCTCGAGTGTCTAATGAGTTATGAAACTGTGAGTGAATGGATATTATATTAGAAATAAAGCTTTTACACTCAAATTAATTTCTAGAGAGTATTACTGCTTGACTCGGAGTGTTTTCAATCAGACCACTCAATAACTCGAAACTCGAATGCGCACCACCTCTTGCCTCGGGTGAGGGAATAAATTATTTACGTCAGCTAGAACGGGAACCTGCCCTTTTCTATCTTTCTAAAGCTGGCAACTTCTCCATTCATGCCGGACCTTTTGTTCACAGAACTACAGCTAATTATTATTTACTGGGATGACTACTTATGTAGAGGAGAGAGTTCTTTTGGAGAGCTCCCAATAATTAATAACAGAACCGTGTTAATGAATCTCGCGTATGCTGTCGTCAAGCCTACACCGCTCTTTACTGTTGCAAGTTTTTTTAACGCTTTAGTAAAAAAAAAGCTAGTTTGGATATATGAGAAAAACTTGTTGGTTGCAGTTTTGAATGCACTTGCGAAGACCTTCATCTATGCCAACAGATTTTATAATTTGTACAAGACGCATAACTTGTTATTTATCAGCTTAAAAAAAGAAAAAACAACTCTGCGAACATTTTTAATTAATCGTGTCAACCAAAAATATTAACCAAATTACAAAGTTCCATTCATAAACTTCATCTTGTACACTCAATGGCATGTGCATAACGAAATAGTGACCTTGATAAACGTAATTTTTCTTCATTCTGAAAACAGGTAACAATCATGATTATCATGATAGGTAGTCGTCGTTAAGCCTATTGGATGCTCCTGTTCAGTTACCTACATGGATTTTTGTACGTCTGAAATGTGGCTCCCAGTCCCAGAAGAAAAACAAACAACTGCCGATCGTGGATGAAGACTCAGGCATAAAACTTCCGTAACATTGGGTGGTTTGTAAACTTACGCCGTCAAACTCCTACGCACACTGTGATATTCATGTCCATTTTAAACGCACTAACACACCTCTGGATATTGAGGCTCTTTCTTTCCTGTAGTACCTCTTTCACTCCATTTATCCAACACTTTATCGCCTCCTCCTCATCAACCTTCCATTATTCTTTCCACATGACTAAACCATATCGAAACACTGATCCTTAATCTACCGGTCTACCCTTTTACATAAACGAAACCCCCTTTTAGGCACGTTTACTTATATCTCGCCCTCTCATTGTTTTTGTGTCACATATTACGCAAACAATATTTATGTTCAGCAGCAATAACCTTTCTACTTTCGTACTTTCGTTCCCATTCAACCTCGATACAACTCCATAAGAGAAGGATGGCTAAATAATTATTATATATATATATATATATATATATATATATATATATATATATATATATATATATATAAGGTTTACAAAAAAGAATATTCTTATACTTAGAAAAGAGAAAATTATGAATAAAAGAGGCCGATAAATTATGAGTAGTTATGCAATAGTGGAAAAGCAAGAAAAAGGTTACAACCTATCTTTGACTTTTGCTTCAAAGATAAACGTGTTTGAGTAAGAAGAAAGGATTAAAAGGTGCAGTAGGTGCATGTGATTAAGAGAGAAGTGTTTGATAAAGAGGCAGTCATGAGAAAATGGATGAACTTTGATGGGTCGCGGTTAAAGATATGGAGGTGGAAGAAGTAGATGGGGAGTACGTGAAATTTCGGGGTGGGGTTATATGGTTATTGACGGGTTTTTGTTCATGTAGACTTGTTAGAATAAAGAACAAGTGAAAGATGCGCCGAAGTTTCTTCTCTGCAATCGAGTTTCCTGTACAGTGTATAATGCTGTATGAGCTGTGGCCCATGAAACGTTCAGCCATGGCCCGGTGGTGGCCTGTCATATAGTGTTGCCAGACGCACGATTATGGCTAACTTTAACCTCAAATAAAACAAATACTACTGAGGCTAGAGAGCTGCAATTTTGTATGTTTGATGATTGGCGGGTGGATGATTACCATACCAAATTGCAGCCCTCTAGACTCGGTAGTTTTTCAGATCTGAGGGCGGACAGAGAAAAGTGTGGACGGACAGACAAAGCCATAACAAAAGTTTCCTTTTACAGAAAACTAAGAAGGGTTAGCAGTATGATGAGGGCATGTGAAGTTTCGTGGAGAATTTTTTTTTTTCTTTTTTTTTTTAAGAAAAAGAAGCCAAGTAATAAAAATAGAAAGGAGGTCGGCAAGAACTTTTGGGATAATAAAAAGTTGTTCTACACGAAAATAGAAGAAGAACGCTTTAGCTATCAAAATGGATCTTTGAATAAAAGACACATATTTCTTTCAATGTGGAAGACCGAAAAGGCAAAACTGAATGAGAGAGTGAGTAGAAGTGTTTGGTGTGGATTTGAGGATGCTCATAGAAACGACTATTCAGTACATAAGGACGGCAATTGCATAGAATGAGTGCGAAGAATAACTCTTTCAGTGTACAAAGGTAAAGGTTATACAGATGACTGTAAGAATGACAAGACCTAAGCATTATCTAGTACACCAGGGAAGGTGTTCGCTAGCATTTTGATTGAGAGAATTAGGCAGATGGGGAAGGATCTAACAGGGAAGAACGGTGTTGTTTTAGTCAAGAAAGAGTGTATGTAGCTCAAGCACTTGTCAATTGATATTTATTGGAGAAGTTTGAGAGTCAATGGTAGAAGATTAACGTGCCCTACATGGACCTATGAAAAAGCTTACGACAGAATTAACAGAGAAGCAATATGGTGGCTGTTAGTGATTTATGGTATAGGACTTTTGGTGATAAGTTGAGAAACGATTAAGAATTCTTTGGGTAAAGCTAAGAACTTGTTAGAAGACGCAGGCAGAAAAGTAATTGGTTTGATGTAAAAAGAAAAAGATGGGAGAGAAACTAGTCTCAAAGGTTTCCCGACATCTTTATGGATGAGGTGCTGCGAGGAGTCCCTGTGAGTAAATTAAACCTAGGTGCAAAGTTAAGGGGTAAGAAAATGAGCCATGAAAGGAGAGTGGAATGGTTGATGTTTGCAGATGAAACACTACTGTTTGCGGATAGTTACGAGAAACGGCAGACACTGGTGAAAGTCTAGAAATGTTTGCTAGATGAGAGAAAATGCGAGGGAGAGTGAGGTTATGAGGGCATGTACAAACCAGGAAGAAGAAGAAATGTTTGTTGGCGTGGGTGGTTGAAGAATAGAGTACCGTAGTGTGATATGCAATTACCATCGCTTCTTGCGCCACTTGTCTGTTTTCGCTCCGTAAGAAATTAATGGGGCCGAATTTGAAACAGCCAGAAACGCGTTAATAAAGGAGAGTTCGCATTGAGACCCGTTATTTTGATTAAGAAAAATACAAATTTATACAATAGCATGTAAAAAATACTTGACGCTCATAAAAAGATTAAACGACAACTAAGCAGCATATTTTATATACCATTATATAAATATTATTTTTCTTTATCAAATTATGTGGTTCTATATGGTAACGATTCAAATCAAGGCCTTTCAATTTCTTACGGAACAAAAACAGCCAGTAGGCCCAGTAAGTGACCCGCGACGCCACGGCTACTGTCTTCTATGGAAGATGCTGATTTGTGGAAATTATGAATAAAGATGACGATAACTGTAAGATGAGAGACGAGTTATGTGGAATAGATGAAGCTAAGAAAAGAAATGCATTGCTTGTGGAAGCAATACCAAAAAAGTGGAAGTATGAGAGCATGGTTTAGCCAATTCTTCTTTATGGAAGTGAAATGTGGATGCTGACTCAAAATGAGAGTAAAAATGATGAAATCGTTGAGATTATCTGAAGTGAAAAGAGTGTATCATTCAGAAGTGTCTGCAGGGAGAAGGAGAGGTAGACCTAGAAAATGCTGGGTAGATGGCGTGAGAGATGAACTGGAAAGGAAGTGCCTCCGGATCCTGAAAGCTAGACTACTTGCAGGTTAGAGGGAAATGGCAGAGTATGTAGGGGGGGGAGTTGGGGGGGGAGGGTTTCGATGCAATGCTGATGAGCCGTGGGTGTAAGTGTATGAAGTTGCTATTGCTGCAAAAGTTTTCTACACAGGGGTTTCATCCTCGATTTACCAATTAAAGAATCACTGAATATTGTGTTACTTTACTGTGTTTCTTTTCTCTCTACACCCACCCCTTTGGAGGCAACTGACTTGATAATACGCACACACACACACACACACACACACACACACATATATATATAAACTTGAATTAATTTATTCGTTTTGACATACAAATAAATGGACAATACGCTATACAACAGACGACTCACTGGGCAGGATTGGCTAATTTCTGTACGGCAGACTAATAGCATAACAGACCAACAAGACGGACACATGAGACACATTAGTTTGGGTGACACAAGCGTAAGGATAAACATGAGAGAGAGAGAGAGAGAGAGAGAGAGAGAGAGAGAGAGAGAGAGAGAGAGAGAGAGCTATTTTCGCAGGATATCTGTCTATTGAGCGAGAGAGATTATTTTCTTCCTAGAGATGTCCATTTATTAAAAGAGAGAGAGAGAGAGAGAGAGAGAGAGAGAGAGAGAGAGAGAGAGAGCGGTTTCAGTTTGCATTAAAAGCTGAAATTTAACATATAGCCCACAACTTACGCATCCTGAAAATTAGAATATCTCTGAAAGCCATATCCCCTCAGTCTTACAGTACGCACGTACTTTATATCACTAAATAGTTACGTACGAATGCTTATCCTTACTGCGTAGCATCTATACTAATCTGTTTGAACCTGGCATCTGTGTCAAAAATATTTTACGGGCTGAATATCAGAATAAAGTAGCTTTGCTGAAATTACTGGACCGTAAAAACATAGGCAAAAAGACTGCAAATATCGTAAAGATAACGACCCCAAGATATATTAGACATATACTCTGTTTTTTTTTCATCTGTCCATCCGCCTGTGGTGTTTTTGTATGGTAACACTGCGTCCCGGGCTTTAGATAGTTACGCTATGTGTAAGTTTTAGGTAAATAAAAGGATATCTGGGTGTACATTTGCAACTGAAAAGTGTTTTAATAATTTACTGTATGCGAATTACACCGTTAATATTCGAAATAGGATATTATAATGATCGTTAAATGTAAGCTGAATGTAACTATCTAAAGCCCGGGACGCAGTGTTACCATATAAAAACACCACAGGCGGATGGACAGATGGAAAAAAACAGAGCATAGATAACGACCCCCGAAAACCCTTAGGGATCACTACCTTGATAGGATTCCTTTAAAATGTTCAATTTCGCGAGTGAAATTGCAATACAATCATGTTTTTAAGCCAACTCACAAAATGCGTGAGGAAAATATAAAAAGAGAATAGTAAATATTCATGAATTAAAAAATACAAATAAAGAAAACGAGATATAGGTACACACTAGACCATGGGTTCTTAACAGGGGGTACCCATACCCCAAAGAAACATGCTGGGGGTATGGGACTTGATCTCTGGACATTTGTATATATTTGATTTAATGTGTCAGTGTATACATGGGTACATGTTGTAAATAAATAACTGTCTAAAACTATAAATGCTTTTGTTTTTCTTGTATGTTCTATTCCTAGCTATTCATACTTAAAGTATGTATTAAACTAAGTATATTAAATTACATTGTTCAAAAATAAGACTTAAGTGTACTTAAGCAAAGGGGGTATGAAACCATATTAGGCAACTCATTGGGGGTCTGGAGTCATCAAAAGGTTAAGAGCAAACACAAGGCCACGGAGGTAAAAAAAATGTTTTGGGAAATGTTGTTCTTAGTTTTTTTTTTTTATGGAAGGAAAAACTACTTTTTGTCGACACATTCTCGCTTTAGAATCTTGGATGTGCATGTGAGATTCAAAAAGTATATTTAATATGTATTCCTTACAAACAAATTATACTTTGTATAATGCAATAAGTTAGTGTTCATAATTGAGAAGGCTTTGTCAGTGCGTCCGCCCTCAGATCTTAAACCCTACTGAGGCTGGAAGGCGGCAAATTGGTATGTTGATCTTCCACAATTCAGTCATCAAACATGCCAAAATTGCAACCCTCTAGCCTCAGTAGTTTATTAAGGTTAAATTTAGCCACGATCGTGCCTCTGGCCACCACGGCCGACTGAGAGTTTCATGGTCCGTGGCTCATACAGCATTACGAGTATACCGAAACCACCGAAAGAGATTTATTTTTGGTGGCATTGATTATAAGCTGTACAGAAAACTCGATTGCGCCGAAGAGACTTCGGCGCACCTTTTACTTGTATTTATTTGTGTATTTAATGCAAAGACCTTGTATACCTTATACCCATCCTGTTTACAAGTGAAAGTCTACGAATATACTTGAAAGCTACACTACTTACAGAGATAGAGATAAACAAATCAACAACCTAATGTTCTATTAAAATTCAGGTCCAGTACGAAGATCTCACGTGGGGTCATACGGTACCTTACAAAGCAATAAAGTAGTGAAGATTGAATATTTATAACCCGTGTACAGACTTTCGATTAGGTCATACAGTACCTCGGCCTAGTTAACGTGTGTAGGATGGGGCCACTGGCCGAGAGCATCCCACGCTTCAACACCACTCGCTTAAGACTCATTTTCTAAATACCATCGTCTACATTACGACACATCGCACATTCCGTCCCTGTTTTCGAGTGGTTGGGGTCGTGCATTCCCCTAGCTTCCGAATGGTCGAAGTACGTAAGCCTAATCACCACCTAGCATTCTTCGGCCTAAGGTGCTGTAGGCCTAAATACATTCCCGAGGAACAATAACTTCAAAGCCACGTGGCTCTTTTGATGACTTCAACATCATTTAGGATAAATAAAGATAACAAACAATTCTCTCTCTCTCTCTCTCATATATATAATATATATATATATATATATATATATCTATATATATATAATTATATATATATATATATATATATATATATATATAGATATATATAATATAATATTTCCGTGCGTTGATACGTTGATACAATAGCAAAATGTTAATCCAGTCCAGCAGCTTCAATCAAAAAGCAATTTAACTACTATCAAGTTAAATTTATATGTAATTGAAACAATACATCACGGACTCTCTGGGCAAATGCGTCATTTAAACAGTAAAATGAAACGTCATAAATAAAAACCAAACTGAGATCAAATGAAAAATAATAGCAAAAATCGTAACCAATTAAAATAGCAGATTGAAGTGAATGAAATGAAATGAAATAAACTAGAATATAATAAAAAAAAATCTTAATAAGTAGGGTCTTATTAAGTCGCATAATCAAAGAAAAATAAAGATTACAAAACACTTGGCATTTTTTTTAATATAAAACGGCAAAACACCTTAAATGGCTGTGGCGTTTGGATCACCTACGTGGTCGAAACAGATCAGTAATAATCAGCTGGAAAACGTCCCGTTATTAAAAAAAAAAAAAAAAAAAAAAAAAAAAAAAAAAAAAAAAAAAAAAAAAAAAAATCAGATGAATTTTTTTCGGTGCTTTTTGTCCGGTAGTGGTCTCAGCCACGGCCCATAAAACTCTTAACCACTGCCCATAAAACTTAGCCACGGTCCGGTGGTGGCCTATGTTGTTGGTACTTACAGCGCTGACAGAAGTACGATCATGGCTAAGTTTAACCTTAAAGAAAATAAAAACTATAGAGGTTAGAGGGTTGCAATTTGGTATGTTTAATGCATGGAGGGTAAACGATCAACATACCAATTTGCAGCTCTCCAGCATCAGTAGTTTTTTTAGATGTTGTGGTTGACGGACAGACGAAGCTGGAACAATAGTTTTCTTTTACAGAAAACTAATAAACAACACCGTGCATGAGACGAACAACTTGCCCGTCTGGTTTGCAAAAAAAAAAAAAAAAGATTAGAATAATATTCCAAAAGTAGGATGTATCTAAATATAAAAAAAGAACACGAAAATGTTAACAGATTTTGCGAGTTTTCTACCAAACTAAAAGGTTTTTGTATATCGTAAATAACGACGCTTTTAACACTGCCAACCGGGAATATTAAATTGCAAGTTTATTAAAAACGAATTTCCAGATACCAAAAAATTTCCATTTCTGGCAGAGAGAGAGAGAGAGAGAGAGAGAGAGAGAGAGAGAGAGAGAGAGAGAGAGATAAATCTGCACATTGGTTCCACACCGCCGTGACGGAGAACCACATAATCGAACCTCTCTCTCTCTCTCTCTCTCTCTCTTAAACAACAGACAAATAGAGCTGGGAATCAGTTCACAAAGCACCAGATGGATTTCTTTCAGGCTCCCGCAGAGAGAGAGAGAGAGAGAGAGAGAGAGAGAGAGAGAGAGAGAGAGAGAAGGGGGGGGGGGGGACCGCCTATAGTACGTATGCTTGGATGACGGGAGCTCCAAACTTGTTCCTGTAACGGCCTAAACTACACTTTTTAATTGATTAACCCAAACCCGTCAGATTAAATATTAGACAATAACGATATACTAAATCTCTCTTCTTTACAATCACGTTGCGTTGTGAACTAGCAAAGAGGGAAATGACTGGTATACCCCCCGATAAAGTTGATTCTCTTTTCTACAAATATTATAAGAAATTACTATATAATACTATACATACACACACACACACACACACACACACACACACACACACACACACATATATATATATATATATATATATATATATATATATATATATTACAGATTTATAAACGTTTTATTAGACATTGGCAAACAACTAAACCTAGCCAAAAGCAATTATCCAGAATTTCCCCAAAATAATTCTTGGCATTTCTCACTCAAAACGCGAATACGTTTGGTGTTGGCCTATCAATCTGCAAGGTATATATATATATAATATATATATATATATATATATATACTATATATATATTATATACATACATACATACATACATACATACTACATACATACATACATACATACATACATACATACATACAACATACATATATATATATATATATATATATATATTTATATATATATATATATATATATATATATTAGGCTTCCAAAATTTATAGTATGTGACACAAGTCCTAGATTGCATAGAAAACCATATAATACAACAATACAACAATGGCGTCTTAAGAGCGTAACATATTTTTACAAATACACATATTATTTATTTTACCTAGACCAAGAATAGCATCGTGTTCACAACAACCCATACACCTACCGTACAAGGGTTCCCTCGCTTACATCAATGTATGCTATTATTAGCGCCTACCCCTTACGCGGTATACAGTAGTACATGTTTTTCCCATTTATCTAAATTTACCCGTGCTTTCTCCGCCTACATGGCGGCCGTGGAAGTGCTTTACAACCAGAGCACACCTGAGTAACAATAATAATAGTACGACTCCATTCTCTGCTCTTGGAGTGAATAGTGTTTAATTTTAGGATCATTATTTCTGTTTTTGTCCTTGGTTCGTTGGAGAGAGAGAGAGAGAGAGAGAGAGTTGATAATAATCTCTTCCATCTTTTAAGGTCGCAGCCTCTAAAAGTCAGAGAGAGGAAGAGAATTTGCTAATTTGTCAGATTTGCGACACAGCCGCACAGGTCAATGACATCTGGTACACGGAGAAAAGACACGAGGAGAGAGAAAAGCTGCTTTAACTACACTACATTTACTCACATAAGAATTTGATTGCAATTTCAAAATATATATCGCCCATCGAATATAATATTCAAACGGCTTGTAAACATCTGCAAATATTAAGTGCGCAAGTGTAAATATAATATATATATAATTATATATTAATATATATATATATATATTATATATATATATATAAATATATGTATATATATATATATACTATATATATATATATATATATATATATATATATACGCACACATGCAGTGTGTCCAGCATGCATTCTCAACCTCATTGTATTTTATTATTTAATTCATATCTTGTGAAATTAGATAAGTAAAATAAGCCAAATAAATAGCCCAGAGTTTTGTGTTCACCTTTCTTTTTGCATTCTCAAAACTAATTATTACATTATACATTCTATCCTTTCTACATGGTTAAGCCACCTTAACTCACACCAGCAGTCTTTGTAAGTTTTCTTATTCTTCATATTCCATTGCTCTTTTCTTGCACTCTACATCTTATAGGGTTATCCTCTACACTGTGCCCTCAGCAAAGCATTATAAGGCTTTATTAAGGGTATTTTGCAGTGCTCCGATGGGGCCACCCTAATCAGCTGCACTACTTTTTAATCTAATTTAATTGATTTCCATGTATTTTACTACTAGCTGACCAAATTCCTTAACCTAGTTATGCCAAAGCCTATGACAGCCGAGAAATGTGGAATGTAACATACCTTTCATCCAACTTCCTTTCATTTATTACTACAAACTAACCCCTTCAGTAGTGTTTTCACTTTTTCGTGAATTTGGCAAATAGATATATATCAGGTCTACGTATATACAAGAGCCGATACTCACAAACAGATTTTTTTTCATTGACATTACTCCTCTAATAACAACGTTGCCTTTTGTAGATGTTTATTAATAGCGACAAAAATTTAGCATCGTCCATAAATATCAATGTGCCAGATGCACCAGGATAATAAAAAACATGCAGGCAACCAATAGGTATTTTACGATTCCAAAGAATTTGCTTTCATGTGACGCATGGAAACAAATTTACATTTATTTTTATAGAAGCTATATACGCATAATAGAAATGTAGTGCAAACAGACTTTTCATGCTTGCTGTAGTTTGTTTAAAAGCAGCATTACTTGCTTAAGGCTGGAAACATTAATTTCTGACTAACCCGGCATTGCCCGAGATAACTCGGAATGAGAACCGATAAAATCTCACTTCCCCTCTCTCCCTCTCTTTCCTTTTTTCTTTTTTCTCCTCCCTAACACTTCTCTACTCTCTCACTTTGTCTCTCCCTCTCACTCTCTCTCCTCCCTAATACTTCTCTACTCTCTCTCTCACTTTCTCTCTCTCTCACTTTCTCTCCCTCTCACCTTCTCTCTCTCTCACTTTCTCTCCCTCTCACTCTCTCTCTCCTCTCTCCTTTTCCCCTACCTAACATCACTCTACTCTCTCTCTCTCACTTTCTCTCCCTCTCACTCGCTCTCTCCTCTTTCCCTTTTTCTCCTCCCTAACCCCCCCCTACTCTCTCTCTCTCACTTTCTCTCCCTCTCACTATCTCTCTGTCACCCCCTTCCTAACCCCCACCCCTTTTGGTGCCATTGATGTTTTAACCTCACAATATTCCTTACCAGATAGTAAGTCATATGTATACCGAAGTTAGGTATGTTAAGTTCATTTAGTTGAATTAGTTACTAAGCCTACGGGCAGAACTCGCCCCGTTTCAGGGAACCCCTCCCTTCCCAACCCCACCCCCTTTGATGCCCCTCGTTGCTAGTGATGTCTTACCCCGGCAGTGCTGATTTCTAGAAAGTAAGTCATATATATACCAAGTTTGGTTGAAATTACTCAATGCATTTCAGAGTTATGCTTGAACATACACACACACACACATGGACACATACATGCATACATCCATTTATTCATATCCTTACATTAAGCTACAAATGTCCTTTAATATCCAGTTCGCTCTACCTCGGAATTAAACATATTTTCATGTATGTTAACCGAAGCGGAGTTTTTTAGTTGATAATAATTTCGTCCTCTCGTAGATTCGAACAAGTGGTCAGAGGAGAAATTACGACTTCAGTGACATTACCGACTCGGCCAACAGGTAATGTCACTGAAGTCCTGATTTCTCCCCTGTCCGCTGGTTCGAATCCACGAGAGGACAAAATTAATATTGACTAAAAAATTCCCCTTTGGTTAACATATATGAAAATATATAAATTCCGAGGTAGAACGAAGTGGATAATAAAGGACATTTGTAGCTTAATTGCAAATATATATATATATATATATATATATATATATATATATATATATATATATATATATATATATATATATATATATTATATATACTATATCTTCAGCTGAAAAGCCTTACGGAGGGTCAACAGACTGTAAACCCAAGAGTCTCCAAAGGGAAATCGGCTTGAGGAGAGAGATAAGTTCTAGGAAAAGTTGACAGACAAAGAAATATGATGAAAAAGCAAATAAAACCGAAGCCCCTGAAATTTAGGAGACGTCACCAGAGAGCAGGATTGAATTTATTCCTCGCTCAGATATTGAAGATCTTAAGATTCCACAACTGCAATAAGCAAACTATTTCACATTTCAATTGTAGCCAATGTCAAATTCCTTGTAAGCTGAGAAGTATTAAACCTGATGCCAGAAAACGACACACTGTTTGCGACAGCCGGAGCAGCCTGCCTTGTGTGCACCAATAAATCAGATGATGATATTGGCCGTCGACTGAACGGAGTAACGTTAAACGTTACTATTCAGTAATACGAGGAGGAGAGAAACTCCAGCGCACAGGCCTCTCATTAAAACCCGTGCCAAGACCTCTTGAAATACGGACGTGACACCCGTCACTTATGACATGATTAGTGGTGTTGCAAGAACTTTGGTCCTCGCCGAAAGCTCTCATTATACTCTAGTGGCCCCCAGAGTCCCGAATTAAATAAGCTTGCAAAGCTCACGTCTCCATCAGAATATAAAACAGTCAGTTCAGAATGTCGGCTTTCTGACAGGCAGACATCTTGAAGCTGACAATTTTAGATTTACGGATAAAAATCATCGTTAAACTTCTCATCTGATGACAATTCTTTGTGAATAAATGTTCTTTACCATATTTTAAGGGATATAATAGAAATATAGAATTCAGGCCAAAGGCCAAGCGCTGGGACTTATGAGGTCAT
>NC_087220.1:39962590-39972590 GCF_015104395.2 Macrobrachium nipponense | reverse complement strand
AGAGGGAGAGAGAGAGAGAGATTAGTAACTGGCGAGGACCGAGAGAACAAAAAATATTACCATAAATCAAGAACGAACGGCTGAATAATAAAATTGAAGATTTTCGTCTTTATGCCCTTAAGCAAAGGAAGGTCAGAGAGAGAGAGAGAGAGAGAGAGGAAAGAAGAGAGAGAGACGAGAGAGATTAGTAACTGGCGAGGTAGCTGAGTAGAAGAGAACAAAAAATATCTACCATAAATCAATTAACGAACGACTAATAAATTAAAAATAAGAAAATTTCGTCTTGTTAATGCCCCTTATATCAAAAGGAAGTCAGAGATGAGAGAGAGAGAGAGAGAGAGAGAGAACGCCTTATTGCCTCACCAGCCAATCATTAATCGTGATTCTAATGAAGGATCTTACCTTACCCTCCACGTCTCTCACGGGCACCATCAATAATTCACCCAGCAAATGACATTGCTCACAGAATTCCACATCATTGTTCTTCCTGACCTAACTCCTCCTTTTTTTTCTTTACCAATACTATTTTGGTCATTTTCCCCCTCGGGAGATTTCCTATCTTCCATCTAGTAGCATTCTCGCTTAAAATATTGCGCTGAGGATGGTAGTGCTCTCACATGTTAGTTAGGAGGCCATTTTTTCCCCATCTACTAACCTCACGCGGTACACTGTAGGCATTACTTAAAGGTCTTTGTTTTCCTTTTACTGTACTTCCGGTCATATTCTCCTTCACCTATCTAACTTTCCACCCTCTGCAACAATTGTTTCATAGTGCAAATGCGGGTTTTTTCAACATAGGTCTCATCGCTTGGGCTTTGGCCCCAATTCTATTCTATTGAACCTCGCGTTCTTCTGATAGCCACAAACTCAGCCCTGCAAAGAGGAATCAACATCGCTTCCGCCGACGTTTTACGCCACTTCCGTCCTCTTTCTTGTTTCATCTTCTCTCTCTTTCTACATTTTTATCTTCTCTCTCTTTCTACATTTTTACCTTCTCTCTCTCTTCCTATTTTATCTTCTCTCTCTTTTTACATTTTTATCTTCTCTCTCTCTCTTTTCATATTTTATTTTCTCTCTCAGTGCGTGAAGCCATTTAATTTGTGGAATTGGAACTGATTTGAGTCGGATTGTAAGATTTAGGGCAGAGGCCAAGCGCTGGGACCAACGATGAGGTCATTCAGCGCTGAAAGGGAAATGAAGAGTAACAGGAGGAAAACCTCACAATTGTTAGGAGTGTGGGGAACGAAAGATGGAAGAAAGAGGACATGAATGGAGTAACAGTAAAAGGAATGAAAGGGGTTGCACCTAGGGCTGGAAGGACGCAGCAAAGAACCTTAAGTAATGCCTATATACAGTGCACCGAGTGACGTGCACTGACGGCATTAGCCCCCTACCGGAATTTAGTTTGTGCTTCTTAGTTTCAAGAACTCATACAAACACACATGCACACAGTCTACCACGAGTAAGAATTTTGCATGTCACTCAAGAGGGCTTAAGTGAAACTAATGAGTCCAATCCCCGCCTTAACTAAAAAAAAAAAAAAAAAAAAAAAAACTACGAAAGAAAAATATTTGTTACGAAACAGTTTTTCCACAAACCTTAAAAGATTAGAATTCTGATGTCACAGCTTGACCTTATCAGTGTCTCTCCCTAAACTTTGACTTCGAGGAGATCAAAGGATTTGCCTTTGCAATTCATGGCTATAAAGGCAAGCCCTGTCATTCTTTCGTAATGGCAAAAGCGAAATCTAGTACAGTACTCTGTTGCAAATAATCATTGTTCCCTCCACCCCTTCCCTCCTCCGCCACACACTTTGCTTTAGTCTTTTGAGGATTTGGGTTATAAATGACGTCTAAACAGAGATTTTATTTTTATGTGTATTTTCCAACAAGCCGGGTTTATTTAATAAGGACAAAATTTTCTATTTAGTTGAAATAAAATCTTGTCACTGGTTGAGAATGTAAACATTACAAAATTACAGAGCTCATGTTCTGAATTGTGAGACAAATCAAGTTTCATTTTTCCTCTTCTTATCGAGTGATCTACTTAATTAATGACCTGCACTCGTTCTATTGGCTCTTACGGCATTACTGTGACCCATTGCCTTTCCGTCTAACTTACTCGCGTCTGTTGCAAGGTTCAGTAATGATCACGAGAGTTTATAAAGTTGCAAAAGCATTTCAAAGCAAACTCGTTTCTTCAAACAAACAAACTTCGTAATTCATCCATCACACACTGGTTAATAAGCCACCCTTATCTCGCGTGTTTATCTTAGTAATCTAATCAACAAATTCCACCGATATTAGGCTGACCATTTTAAGCCAACGTAGTTATCAGTGTTGGTCGAGTTGTTTTACCCTTCGTGCTGGAGGCAATATTCAAGAAGAGGTTCTTGACTAACCTTTTGTAAATTAACTCTGCCACTGAACTATTAACGAGCTAGATTGGACACCACTTTCACAGCCCTCGAGAAGAATGGGGTTTCGCATTTCGGCCATAGCTTTGGGGCTGTGCCCACTGTTCTTGCTCCTTCACTTTACCCCGACAAGTGAGTAAAATATTGTTTTATTATTCTTACACATTTTCTCTTCTTATTTATAGAAACATGACACGAAGCACAATCTATAAAAAGGATATGATGTTCAAGAGCACAGCTTCGAGCGACGAGTTGCATGTATGTGAGCACATGCTTATACGATTGATTCTGAAACTTCAGCATACTTGAGGAAGCATATAACTAACTTGGTTGTGATAATAACTGCTGTAACAAGAGACGTAACAGATATCCACAATCTACGTTCGATATAGAGTGTGCTGCCCTTTACATAAATAAATTAACATCTGAACCACCTTTTCATGTCAATGAAAGAATAATGACTCCATGAAATCCCATCTTAAAGGCGCAATGGCTTTGATCATCATAAGCACCAAGAGAAATCTATCTGCAATTCACGGAACACGGAAGCTAAAAGAGAAATCCCAGGCTTGGTACACAGCTCCTAAGTGATTCAAGCAGCGCTAGACAAAATAAAGTAATATATAATACAAAGACCAAATTATAATTAACGATTCATAATTTTTTAATCTCAGATTTTATCGCATTTGCAAGAAAGACAATAATGCAGTTGGACGCTGTACTTTGAATGCAACTGTTGCATAATCAATATTGGTTGCAATTTCCCCCATGTTATATACGCAGAATTATGAGTGGTCCAGGATCGGAGTGTATTTGTGAGGCAATATGTCGAAACATACACTAATATACGCGTCCAAACACGCACAGCCATAAACATATACACATGCATAAAACATATCGATATATATATCATTATAAATGTCCAAATGCATACAAATACACAAATGTTTCAAAACCGAGCAGAATGTGCAGTACATTAGAAATTAAATGGCACGATTCAGTTAAGGTTATCAGACATCAGCGCTCTTTATCAGCTGTCAAATTTTCCTTCTAGCGATAGTCAAGCGATGAGAAATAGTCTGGGCCTGTCTCTCTCTCTCTCTCTCTTTCGGGGTCCCCAGAGAGTAATCAGCAATCGGCCAGTATCTTTAAACGTTACCTTGAAGAGGAGCAATTCTCGGTTATATAACTTATTGTTGCTTCATTTGCAAAATTGTTTCCAGTTATTTCTGCATTTAAAAAAATAAGTACTTAATACGCATACACATTTTATACACACACACATATATTATACACATATAATATATGTATATATGATATATATATATATATATATATATATATTATACATACATATATATATATATATATATATATATATATATATATATATATATATATATATGACTCACATCAGGATTGAACCCAGGTCTTTCAACTGAAAGACCGACCTGGGTTTGATCTTGATGTGAGTCAGATATTGGTTTCTCTTCCAGATGAGATTTTGTGTTGATTCTCTTCTATATAGTGTATATATATATATATATATATATATATATATATATATATATATAAATAAAGTATATATGTATAAATATACACATTTATATATATAATCATTAAGCTACAAATGTCGCTTAATATACAATTCACGCCACTTCAGGAATATCCCCGATGGGGAATGATCACTGAAGGGGAATTACAAGTACTAAATGGATCTGTACAGCCGGGTCTCGATCCCTCGACACAGTACCTTCCAGCGACTCCAGTCGACGGTCCTAACCACTATCTACCAATATATATATATATATATATATATATATATATTATATATATATATATATTACGAATTATGTTACAAAGGGATTTTATACACTATACACCTATGCTGTGCCTCCTACTTCTCTCTCCTGTCATCACATATCAGACTGATAAGCTAAGTCAGAAGGATCAAAATAATCGCATAATTATATCTAATTAACATTGCCTTCCTGATATTTACCAATGTGAAAGCCACACCTAGGAAAATCTCGTAATGTCTTAACAACAACTACAAAATCAAGTATAATAATAATAATAATAATAATAATAATAATAATATAATAATAATAATAATAATAATAATAATAGCAAACTCCGCAGCATAGATCAGAAAACCAGGAAACATATGACAATACACAAAGCACTACACCAAGAGCAAATACGGACAGACTATACATAACACGAAAGGAAGGAGGGAGAGGACTAATAAGTATAGAGGACTGCGTTCAACATCGAGAACAGAGCACTGGGGCAATAATCTGAAAAACCAGTGAAGAGACGAGTGGCTGAAAGAATGCATGGGAAGAAGGACTAATAAAGTAGACGAAGACCCAGAAATATACAGAGACAGGGAGAATGACAGACAGAACAGAGGACTGGCACAACAAACCAATGCACGGACAATACATGAGACAGACTAAAGAACTAGCCAGCGATGACACATGGCAATGGCTACAAAGGGGAGAGCTCAAGAAGGAAACTGAAGGAATGATAACAGCGGCACAAGATCAGGCCCTAAGAACCAGATATGGTTCAAAGAATGATAGACGGAAATAACATCTCTCCCATATGTAGGAAGTGCAATACGAAAAATGAAACCATAAACCACATAGCAAGCGAATGTCCGGCACTTGCACAGAACCAGTACAAAAAGAGGCATGATTCAGTGGCAAAAGCCCTCCACTGGAGCCTGTGCAAGAAACATCAGCTACCTTGCAGTAATAAGTGGTACGAGCACCAACCTGAGGGAGTGATAGAAAACGATCAGGCAAAGATCCTCTGGGACTATGGTATCAGAACGGATAGGGTGATACGTGCAAACAGACCAGACGTGACGTTGATTGACAAAGTCAAGAAGAAAGTATCACTCATTGATGTCGCAATACCATGGGACACCAGAGTTGAAGAGAAAGAGAGGGATGGATAAGTATCAAGATCTGAAAATAGAAATAAGAAGGATATGGGATATGCCAGTGGAATCGTACCCATAATCATAGGAGCACTAGGCACGACCCCAAGATCCCTGAAAAGGAATCTAGAAAAACTAGAGGTTGAAGTAGCTCCAGGACTCATGCAGAAGAGTGTGATCCTAGAAACGGCACACATAATAAGAAAAGTGGTGGACTCCTAAGGAGGCAGGATGCAACCCGGAACCCCACACTATAAATACCACCCTGTCGAATTGGAGGACCGTGATAGAGCAAAATAATAATAATAATAATAATATAAATCTCTGTCAAAGAAACGTAAAGGCCAGGTTGTTCCATACTAAAGTGCTACGAAGGTAAAGTTTTCGAACTTCAGGTCTATAATATGATGTCATGATGACAAATTTGAAGCGATTACCTTTTCAGGTTCCAAACATTGATGGAAAATATCCTGACGGTTGAGCGGTTAGCGTTCACAAAAACGAGACCTTTGGATGAAGTTTGGTGTTTTGTAAGAACTGATTTTTATCAATTTAAGTCCACGTTATGATTTAGACAGTTGTGTGAAGCATTTTGCGCTGATGTCTAATGAATGCAAATAAACCAATGACTGGTCGACTTTGGTACAATACAGAGTTATTGCTAATTAATAGTATAGTATAGTATAGTATAGTATATTTGTTTGTCCTTATTTGTTACAAATTCATAGTATAAGCAGAAAATTCGCCGAAGCAATTTAATGCTTATATGGCGATAACATAAGGCAAGTTTACTGGTTTTTCATAAAAGTTATACAGACTTACAAGCTAAAACAGAGACATAAAAATACATGGGTCGAGGCCTATTTTGACAAAGGGTTATAATACTAAGTAAGATATAATACTAAGTAAGACATTAAAATACAAAAGAAGGCAAGTCCAGCTTGCAACACAAAAAGCATTCATACAAATGCCAATAAAATAACACACACTCCAGCTTGTGTTCCAAGGAATAAAAAATACCTGGGTAACTAAAAAGGAGTCTTTAAAAAGCACAGTTCACACCCTTAAATACCTACTGTTGTGCAAGTAACAGTTTTTTGTAATTTCTGAGAGAAACATAAAAGGAATCTTCTAAAAGCTTTCTGTCAAGTTCATTGTTAAGCCCAATCAGCTGATAGTGGAGGAATCTCCTTTCAACCTCCGTACTTTATTAAAAGTAATGGCTTCTTTTATCAGCGTTACTCTTGTCGAGATTCTTTATTTTTCAAATAGCGGCTTTTTCAGTACTACTTCAGCAGGCTAGCAGAGCGTCTATGGGGGTCATTTTCAAATGCAGGGTCAAAATCAGTGTATTTATATATATATATTTCAATTTCTATTTTTAGGGATAAACTATACCATAGTCAACAAAGTAAAAAATGGTTTCTCTCTCTCTCTCTCTTGTTCTTGTAGCGACCCTGAATACAAGGAAGGAAGGACACCACACCAGAAGCAGTCCACTCTCAGCTTTCTAGCAGTTCCAGACGAAAGCTCGATACAAGAGAGAGAGAGAGAGAGAGAGAGAGGAGAGAGTGAAAACTGTTATTGACTTAGATGACTATGATATCATAGTTTATCTGTAAATACATATATATATATATATATATATATATATATATATATATATATATATATATATATAGATTATATAATATATATATATATATATAAATACTTATCACATCACCGTGACTCATATAAATCATTCGAGCTACAAATGTCCTTTAATATCTAATTCGCTCTACCTACGGAATTGATATATTTTCATATAGATCGAAGGGGGATTTATAGTTGATAATAATTTCGGCCCCCCATGGGATCGAACAACCGCCCAGTGGACCGGAAACCAAATCAGAAACGGACAGTGACGCTATCTTGACCCTACATTTGAAAAGCAGCTACTCGAAAAATAGAGAAGAATCTCTACAAGCGTAACGCTGCTGAAGTAGCCATTACTTTTAATAAAGTAGGCTTGAGAGAGGGTCTGCTTCTCAGTACAATAATAATACTAATGATAATAATAATATATCTTTAACCTAAGGCTAACAAGATGCCACTAAATCCTCTTACTAACAAGGAAGATAATCTTGAAAGAAAAACGTTATCTGTTTATCTTTCATATGTTATCTTTCTCGCTTGCTATGCCCTGACGTCATTCTGGTTGGGTGTGGCATAACACACTTCCTTTCACGTAAATCAGAATTAATGATGGTGCTGTTAAAGGGGACATAATTTTCTCTTCCTTATATACAAAGTTCATTATCGGACTGCGAAACGAATCAAGGCCAATTTCAGGATGAAACGATGGTTGCCAAGATGATTGTGAGGAGCTAAGGCCGGATTTTTTAATAATAATAATAATAATAATAATAATAATAATAATAATAATAATAATAATAATAATAATAATAATAATAATAATAATAATACGTTCAGAAGGGGAATCGAGCAGGTTCTCGAATGCATTCGATTTTATAATCTAATATATATATATTATATATAATATATATAATATATATATATATATATATATATATAATATATATTTAGCTAATACATATTTACATTTATACTATTAAGGATTTCTTCACCAATAATAATAATACGCAACTATGATAGCTACAACTACGATTAGTTTCATAAAATGAAGATGTTCAGCAATACACACTTAACATTAAGAAAGTAAACAAACCTTCAAATTCAATCGACATAGTTTCTTCTCCTAACTACTAAAGATACAATAAGCTAACAAACGAAGCACTTTTCCCGTGACCCCCCCCTCCCCCCCCCCCCCAAGGACCCATGCAATGGATGAAGTAGCCGTCTTTGGAAATGAAAAATAATTATGAAAATATGTTCCCGTTTTGGATGCATACTATACTGACTTGATGAGGGAATGCGGGTAGCGTGCAGTAGCTTACGTGAGGGGCCAGCATAAACATTCTTTGTCCAAGAGAGAGAGAGAGAGAGAGAGAATACATATATCAGGTAGTAAGCCTTTTCTCTTTAGAAAGTGGAGATTGAGTGACGCCACTACAACAAGTTATTGCCACATTCATTATATATATATATATATATATATATATATATATATATATATATATATATATTAAGCATATAATAACCATAAGCACAGAGTAAACTGGAATTTGTCACGTATAATTTATAGCAGCAAATATCGGTACAAAAGCCAGATGGTGGAGTCAGTCTTGATCAAACAAAGAAAAGTAATGAACACCGCAAAGGGCGCCTGAGAGTAAGATTCATAGATAAAATCTTCCTTCAACCAACGCCTAAGTAGATTAAAGAGAAATTATCAACCGGGTGACCTAGTTAAACGGCTTACCGTCTTTTCTGTAACTTTTCTCATTCATTGCCTACCTAAAGAGAGAGACAACAGTCTCTGAAATATAGTACTTACTTTCTATATTTTAGCATTTTTATGGTTACTTTTATTATATATATATATATATATATATATATATATATATATATATATGTGTGTGTGTATAATTATATATTATATATAGTATATATATATATCTATATATATATATATATATACTGACTGCACAGAATAGTAATATTCAGGAATTGTTCCCCTAAAGGGAAAAGGAGTATGGGTATACAATTTAAACCAATATGTAACACACACACACACACACATATACATAGGGTCGTGCTAGACTGAAAGTTCTTGGCTTTCTCGCCTTTCAATTTTCCTCCGTGGTAACACCTTTATTTTTTACATACATACACAACACACACACACACACCACTATATATATATATTTATATATATATATATATATATATATATATATATATATAATATATATATATATTACTTAAAGCATTGTATTATATATATCACTTAAAGCATTGTTAATGAACAGACGGGCCTATCCTTATTGGGGACTTATTCCAAAATGAGAGAAGCGTGTGGCAAACACAAAAAGTCTTATAAACACGGCGCCAACTGGCATTTCCACTTATGTATGAAATGACCTCTAAGCTTAAAAAAAAAAAAACTATCTATATTCCGTCCGAATAGAGTGAGAAACAAACGAAATCAATACGTAAGTCATCCGCAAATATACGAATTCAGGACGAGGGGTCCGACAGAAATCTCCCCTTAACAGAGGGGAATATTTAATAGAGTCACACCATACCCCTCGTTTCCCCTCATCCTGTCAAATACTTTAAAACCTAATTAATAAAACATAATACCCTTTTGTACTTCTACAGGTTATTCGCTTTATTCACTTGTAAATACAACATTAAAGCATGATAATAAAAGTTCATATGTTTTATATAAAATGTACCAAATACTTTAAACTGGGCTTTATATTACTATAGTGAATATAGTCGAAAGGTATTCGGTTTATTTACTAGTAATTGACCATGAAAATATAACAATAAAAATGGATATCTTTTACATACAATAAAAAAAACTTTACATTAGGCTATTTCTATAGTGAATAAAGTCGAAAGTGCTAAATAAAGAATAAACCTGATATGCTAAATTATTATTTACAAACTTATTCATTCATTTTTGCGAGCTTAATACAACGCAAATATTACCCTCTTCTTCT
>NC_087220.1:39927590-39957590 GCF_015104395.2 Macrobrachium nipponense | reverse complement strand
CATCCATTTTCCGTCTTTTCCATTCAATTTCGTGCATCCAATTTCTCTGTTATTCGTGTTTTTCACCAATTTCGTTTGTTTCCATCCAATTTCGTCTTTTTCCTTCCATCCGTGGTTTTGCCATCAATTTCGTCTCGCCCATTTCGGTTTTGGCATAAAAACATTTTCGTGTTTTCCCTCCAATTTCTCTGCCATTCATTTCGTGTTTTCCATCCAATTTCGTGTCCATCCAATTTTCGTGTTTTCCATCCAATTTCGTGTTTTCCCAATTTGCCATCGTCTTTCCATTTCAATTTCGTGTTTTCCATCCAATTTCATGGTTTTCCATCCTTTTCGTTGTTTTCCATCTTTTAATTTTCCGTCTGTTCATTCATTCGTGTTTTCCATCCAATTCGTCTCATCCAATTCGGGGTGTTTTCCATCCAATTTCGTCCTTTTCCAATTTCCAATTTCCGTGGTTTCCATCCAAGTTTCGTGTTTTCTTCCATCATTTCGTGTTTTCCATCCAATTTCGGTCTTTTCCATCCAAGTCGGGTCTCCTTTCCATTCAATTTCGTCTCTTCCACCAATTTCGTGTTTTCCATCCAATTTCGTCCTTTTTCCTTTCCAATTTCCGTCTTATAATTCCATCCAAATTTTCGTCGCCTTTCCATTCATTTCGTCTTTCCTTAATTTTCGTTTCCTCCTTTGCCTCCAATTTCGTGTTTTCCATGCCAATTTCGTGTTTTTGCTACTTTGCGGGAAGGGGACACTTCAATTTCGATGTTTGCATCCAATTTTCGTCCTTTCCCATCCATTTCGTGATTTCCTTTTTCCAAGTTTCGTCGGTTCCAATTCCATTTCTGGTTTCCATTTTCCAATTTCCGTGTTTCCATTTCCAATTTCGTCTTTCCATTCACATTTCGTTTTGTTTTCCAATCCAATTTCGTGTTTTCCATTTTCCTTTCGTGTTGTCCCTCCAAGTGCCCGTGTTTTCCAATTTCGATTTCTTTTCCTTTTTTCTCAATTTCGTGGTTTCCATTTCCAATTTCGTTTTCTTTTCCATCCATTTCGTGGTTTCCAAATCCATTTTCGTCTTTTCCCTCCATTCAATTTCGTGTTTTTCCATCCAATTTGTGTTATTCATCCATTTCCGTTTTTTTCCTTTTCTCCAATTTCCGTCTCTTCCTTCAATTTTCTCTCTTTCCATCATTTCGTGTTTTCCATCCATTTCGTTTGTTTTCCTCCAATTTCGTGTTTTTCCATCCAAATTTCGTGTTTCCATTTTCCAATTTCCGTCTCTTCCTCAATTTTCGTACTCTTCCATTTCAATTTCGTCTTTTTCCATTCCATTTCCGTCTCTCCAATTCAATTTCGTCTTTTTTCTTCCATTCCAATATTTTCGTTGTTTTCATCCAATTTCGTCCTCTTCCATTCCACATTTCGTCTCTTCCAATTTCCAATTTCGTGTTTTTGCATTTTCCCAATTTTCGTGTTTTGTAATTTTTTCAATTCCGGTTAATTTGCATCAATTTTCGCTTTTCCATTCATTTCGTTTTGTTTTGGCCAATCCAATTTTCGTGTTTTCATCCAATTTCCGTGTTTTCCATTCCAATTTTCCGTCCTTTTCCTTCCATTCCAATTTTCGTCTTTTTCCTCCATTCCAATTTTCGTCTTTTTCATTCTGGGACGTAGGGTCCATCCATTCGTGTTTTTGCATCATTTCGCCTTCATCAATTTCCATCTTTTCCTCCATTCGTGTTTTCCATCCATTTCGTCTTTCATCATTTCGTTTTTTTCCATCCAATTTCGTTTTTTCATCCATTGCGTGTTTTTCCATCCATTTCGTTTTTTCCATCCAAATTCGTCTTTTCCATCCATGGCGTCTCTTCATTCAATTTCGTCTCTTCCATCCATTTTCTCCTTTTCATTCAGGCGGGGTCGAGTCCTCCATTGTCGTCTTTTCCCTTCAATTTTCATCCATTTCGTGTTTTCCCTCCAATTCGTCTCTCCATCACTTCGTCTTTCCATCCATTGTCTTTTTCATTCAATTTCGTCTCTTCCATTCAATTTTTCCATCCAATTTCGTCTTTTCCATCCAATTTCGTCTCTTCCATCCAATTTCGTCTCTTCCATCCAATTTCGTCTCTTCCATCCAATTTCGTCTTTTCCATTCAATTCTTCCATCAATTTCGTCTTTTCCATTCAGGTTCAATTTCAATCTTCATAGTTTCCTTTTCTCATTCAATGGCATCTTTCCCATATTAAGTTTCATTTCACATTCAACTTCGTCGTTTTCATCCACTTGTTCAGTTTCAGTTCTCATAGCTTCAATTTGTCATTCAATTAATATTTTCCACTCAGGTTTATTTTCCCATTCAATTTCCATTCTCATAGTTTCACATTTAACTCCAATGGTTCCATTCAGTATTTATTGTCTCATTCAATTTCAGCTCTTATGCAGTTTCTCTTTCCCATTCAATTTTTGGCAATATAGGCAATTATATATATATATAAAAAAAAACCTTTCCCACTTATTCGATGGTAAACTTACCTAACATCTGTACCTCTTACCTGAAGGTACGCTCTGTACCACTCAGATGAAGGTACACTTTATAACACTCAGTCGTAAATGTTTTGTAAAGCTCATTAAGTACAAGAACAACGAGAAAACAATAATAATAATGCGAATACAAATGATGAAATCGATACTTGATAGCCTTCATTTTCATAACAATAATAAACTATAATTAATTAAAGCTTAAAAGTTACTTTCAGTGTATTTAACTTCTTCCGTTTGTTCTAAGAATTAAAGATAGTTATACGTCGACAGAAGGAATTAAAGACACAAAGCAGAAACGCCAGAAAAACAATGCAGGTAATCGTCGCGGATTAACGGCCAGATTAAAACAAAGACGCTGAGGCAGTTGAAACGGGTACATCCACTGACGAAGAAGTCCACCCGGGTTTACCCTGGCGATAGACACTCGATTTCTCTGGGGGGAAGATGTCTTTTACAATTGCGAGATCAGTGCTCTTGAATGAGAGAGAGAGAGAGAGAGAGAGAGAGAGAGAAGTAGTATTAGCACATAACAGAGACTTAAAATGAGGCAAATCCTTGTCACAGCAAAGACCTTACTCGCAATCTTGGAGCGTGACAAACTTCCAAGACAGAGGATTCTCATGACAACCCGTTACAGGCTAGATTATACAATAAAACGCACTTGCTCTTAAAAGAAATAATCTAATTAGTTTACTTCCTTATGAGGCATTTTATGAACTCTTTTATTTCACACAGGAGCAGCAATACAATGCTACCAGTTCACCTGGCCAGGTGAAGCCAACGATACAGACTGCGATGATCACAAGATAGACACCTTGAACGCCCCGATCCCTTGCAAGTACCCCATGGTGTTCACAGGTAAGGCTCTGACCCACATTACACTAACCACGGTTTTACTATATCTTTATTAATTAATTTTTTCTTTTCTAATAACCGATCTCCTATTTCTGTTTAGCATTACCTTCTGTTACTTCTTTCAAATGAACACCATATTCGTTGGGATCTTAAATTTCATGCCAATGGCCCCTGTGGGCCTGTTCCATATGAATACGGTTCATCTTCTTAATAATAATAATAATAATAATAATAATAATAATAATAATAATAACAACAATAATACCCACTAGCTTACTCATGTGACCCATTGGCGATTGTACCGGACACATAAGGTCTGTTGCAAGTTATGGAAATGGCCTCATGTACCTATGTTCCAGGCACCCTTTCACGTATTTCTGAATGTGAAATTTTTCACCTTTTTATTACTAATTGCAGTTTTCTATTTGTTAATTAAATGATAATTTCATTTACAGTGTTGGCGTTTTCTATTTAACTTATGGTCCCTATTTTACATATAAATTAAAAAGAACTTCTACCTGTAAACTGTAATTGGTGCTGAGACAGTTTTCACTTTTCCTGACACAAACGCTGCATCTAATATATATATATATATATATATATATATATATATATATATATATATATATATATTAGATGCAGCGTTTGTGTCAGAAAAAGTGAAACTGTCTCAGAAAACCAATTACAGTTTAATAGTAGAAGTTCTTTTAATTTATATTATATATATATATATATATATATATATATATATATATATATATATATATATATATATATATATATATAGTGCATAGGTGAGGGGGTAGGCGGCTGCTATCAACCGAGCAGACAGGATCAGGGGCAGGGGAAGGCGTCATTGTAACGAACGAAATTTCTTTATTTAATTGCTGACGTTTCAAGACATCTGTCGCATTATCAAAGCTGGAATTATACATTAAAATGCAAATATAAAAACAGATTCATACTTGAAATTACAATCAAAATGTAAAAGAAAGTTATATGCTAACACACCACATCCAAATATTAGGTTTACAATAGAACATGAAAACGACAACAAGTTACCCTTTCTAGAAGTTTTAGTCACTCGAGGAAACGACCGTTTTAATTCGTCAGTGTTTAGGAAAAAGACTTTTACCGGTCAAGGTTTGAAGTTTGCTGTTTTAACTTTAAATTAAACTCTTTGGTTACCGTCTTCCACAGACCTTCTACTGTACCCTTCCAGACTTTTGTATACATGTTTAAATAAATTTCTGAATAATAAATATATACCCAAATCACAGATAACTACTGTTTTTGAGATGACGTTTTTCGCCAGTCTCCCTATGATTCATAAGTCTTTTTACAACACTGAATAACCTAATACAACAGTGTGCACCAGCCATTAACTGTAAATTGATTCCGGTTAATCCTCTTCATATGAAATCATTATTCCAGTACAAAGACAAAATTAGCCCCCTTATGACATCAAGCATCGTCTACTTATTTTCTTGCCCCCGATGTAGTCAGGGGAGATATGTGGGTGCCTGAGGCCGCCTACTGAAAATGCGAATTGATTGTCATAGAACTAACTGGAGTCAAACTACCTAACCCAGAGTACTCAAATATTCGAGAACACGCCGAAAGGTGTAAAACAGAAATTGATTATAAGAATTTTAAAATGCTTTCCAAATTTCCCAATTCTTCGCTTCTTATCTTTGAATCACTTTTTATTAAACTAATATTACCCAGATTGAATAACCAAACTACATCAACAACTCTTTACCTGACGCGAGTTTACCTCGGCTGGAATTCTTTGTTTATGTCACTCTGCTTTTAAACTTCGTCCAACTGGTAATGGTTTACTGCATTTTTATTATTTTACTCTCACATAACTTTGTTTTATATTTTGATTGTAATTTTAAGTATGAGTCGGTTTTCGTATTTATATTTTAATGTATTATTCCAGCTTTGATAATGAGATAGAGGTCTTGAAACGTCAGCAATTAAATAAAGAAATGTCGTTACTATGGACGTCTTCCTCTGCCCTTGGTCCTATATATGCAGCATATGTATACATACATATATATCATGTATATATATACATGATATATAGATATATATATATATATATATATATATATAATGTGTGTGTATAATACATATATATATATATATCATATATATATATATATATATATATATATTTACCACAAATATATGTATTATCATATAAATATATTTCTACCTTATTAACAGTCCTATTTACTAGAAGGCTCTTTTCTGTAAAGACAATTTTCTTTTATTTCAGTATTGTATTCTCTGTAAGCTAAACGATCATCTACCTGCAAACATAACTTCTTTTTTTTTTTAACTCATTCACATTCTACCTGCAAACTGCCTCTCTTATAGCAAATGAATTAAAAACTTGAAACACTTGTATTTCAGTTCCACGACATCTGCCTCCTGACTTAAATGACCTAAACGACCACTGCTCTAAAACTACTTGCCCCAAGTACAAGTGTAGTGTGGAGAACCAGGTGTGCATCCAATGGAGCTGGTATGACGTTCAAGGTAAGATGTGACGACGGCACATCCCCTTCCCCACTTGCATTCAAGCTCTCTCTCTCTCTCTCGACGTTTCATTTCGACCCAAACTGCCCAATAGTTTCTAAAAGCCTGGATTACATCGAATAGGTCGAGATGACTTCTCCAACTAAGTCAACCGACAGGATTGTTAGCATGGACACAACCAAAAGAGACCTACCATTCACGTCGCCGGTTGCTTCATATCTTTTAAAGGACTGTTTAAATTAAACTAGTCGCAACGACTTCTTGTAAAAAGGTTAAGCAAACAAGCAGTAAATAATTGGTTGCACTGAAGCCAGCCATGACGACTTGCTCCCAAGGAGTCAAGCAAATTTCAGCTCCATTCGCTGTAGCTCACTAAGCAACATCACAACAACGAAGCCTTTTTGTAACCTTGTTTGTGGTAAAATTATGTGCTGGCATACAGGCAGCTTCATTTAGTGAAAACAGGAAACATTTTCGCAGGTCATGTAACTCACAGTACCTCTTGAACAACTCAATGGGGGTAAATTATGAACGAAATATATTTCCGGTTACAATGTTGAGCGCGTGGGAGAAGGCACATTATGTATACATACCTATAGGAGTGAGCGTAAGCAAAGGCAGTAGGGTAGGACAGGTACAAAAAACACGCACTAAACACACACACATACACACACATATATATTATGATATTATTATATATATATATATATATATATATATATATATATATATATATATATTATATATATATATATATATATATATATATATATATATATATATATCCTTAAAACCAATAAACGATAAGAAACAGCTGTAGGCTACACCTCTGCAAACTTACTGTGTGTGTGTGTGTGTGTGTGTGTGTGAGAGAGAGAGAGAGAGAGAGCCCCATCCATTTAAATTCGTGTACCACCCACTGGTCTCGTTAATTCACGGTTTCCTTTCAGGTAACATCTACAACTACACTACCTTCTGCGGCACAGTGGCCGACGCCACAAACATGGAGTCAAAAGGAGCCGTACCAGTTAACAACGGCTGCTGGGAACAGAGAATGGGGACCTTCACGAGGAAAGTTTGTGCTTGTGACTCCGAGAACCTTTGCAACGGCTCGTCATCCTTGATGTCTTCCCTCTTATTGGTGACGCTTTTCTTACTCGCAGTGCACTTCCTCAACCGTAACTTCACTTCGTAGCTGCTGAATATTAAGTAGTCATTATTGCTAAATAGGTATAATAATAACTAGCAACTTCACCCGTATAGCAATTCTCCACTGCTTAGAAATTTTAATTATAGGTCTAACTGATTATGCTTTCTAGTCCAGCGTGAGTCCACATTTAAATTCATTCGTCACTAATTCATTTGACATTTACTGTTTTGATAAAACGCTGTTACTGATGTTAGGGACTTATACGGTTAATGAGTAGTATTCTCACTAAATTATATAAAATATTATAACTGAACAAAAAATGAAACCTGATAAATACTGGAGACAAACAGCAGTGACACGTAACGGTTGGGAACCCTGACGCCGAAATGAAGGGGCGTTTCTCTTATGCTGTGTTCAACTTGATTTATACAGCGTGTTCTGTGCAATTGATATGTCCTACATTGTTTACTCCCATTTTTAGGGAAGAGATGGGAAGCTATATGCAATCAGTGAGTGATTATAGTCTACGCAATACAGTTCGTCTTGTATTTCTCTTTAACTTCGGTCTGTTCTTCCTCCATTAATGTTTTCTGTTGATGTCTTGGTTCCTTTTGCAATTAGTCTTGTCAGTTATATATTATATAAATAATTTGAGTGAAAGTATTTCAGTGTGTGTATGAATATTTTACACACGTGACTACACACATACACGCGCACGACACACACACACACACACACAAACCACACATCACACACATAATTATATATATATATATATAATATATATATATATAATTATATACATATATACTATATCTTATACAAACACGTGCAAACCCATAGCAAGGGACAAACACACACGTAATCAAGTCGAAGTCAGACGTTACTACAATTGCAGCAGGTTGGTATGGCCTGCTCACTCAACAGTACAGGCATCGCTAATTTTAGATACAGTACCCCTTTACCTCCGTGCCAATACATTTGCACACACATACACACACACAAACACACACACACACACAATCCTCTCTGGATTTTGACGCCGTTGCTATTTTTTTATTTGAAAATACCTAAAAGATAAACAGATTTTTAGGGATGTAATCCTACTTAAAAGACTCTTTGTCTCTTTCCTCAAATTTCTCTGATTAAATGGGATATCCAGAACGCTGGTGTTGAGAAAGAATCTGTCTCAATATAAACACACAAACTATAAATATATATATATATATAGATATATTATATTATATATATATAGGCTACTACTTTAGTATAATAAAGATAAAAAAACCAAAAGAGCTCAAAACAACATTCTCCATTAAATGTTTAAACGTTTGCTGTCAAGCTACCCACCTCGGGTATTGGAGCCGTGGCTACATAGAGTGAAGTTATGTTAGTAACATCGTGCCCCGGTTCCGTATACGATTTTACATTATGTATCAGATTCGACCGCTAAGCATTTAGCAAACTAAGTATGCTTTTATGGTATTGCTTAATATGATTGTTATAATAAAATTGATGTCATTATCCGATGATTATGTGTCGTGTTGAAGGTAATTTTTAAACCTTTAGGAGTTTATTTATTTCTTTTATATGAATGTTTCCTCTGTGAATAAATATAAATATAAAATGATTTATCAATGGGTGTATTAACCTATTCATACCATATCAAGTGCAGTGTTAATATCTACAAACGTGTGTATCGTATGTGAAGAACACACACACACACACACACACACACACACATATATATATATATATATATATATATATATATATATATATATATATATATATGTGTGTGTGTGTGTGTGTGTGTATATGTGTATATATATGTATATATATATATATATATATATATGTATGTATATATATATCAATAGAGGGATCCGGCCAGTAATATCCTTGTTTATCTAGATATACTATGTTTATACAAAGCTTAAAGCTTTCGCCATCCTCCTGTGGACTTGATCACTAAGCAAATGAGACATGGTATTGGTGAAGAATTCCAAATAAACAAACAAACTGACAAAGAACATCAACAAGGTTAAAAAATTCGAACAAGTCATTGGGTCGTTTGCCTTTCCATAATTCGCTGTGATCTACGGGGCGGGACAAAGCGCCGGTCTTCTTCCTGAATGACATCTTGACGGTCGTTAACCAAAAAGGTAGTTTGTAGATTAGGCTCTGGAACCTTGTTGATGTTCTTTGTCAGTTTGTTTGTTTATTTGGAATTCTTCACTAATACCATGTCTCATTTGCTTAGTGATCAAGTCCACGGAGGATGGACGAAAGCTTTAAGCTTTGTATAAACATATTATATCTAGATAAACAAGGATATTACTGTGGATCCCTCTATTGATTTCTTAGAAGCACGATACAGTGTTTTTATTTTGCATATATATATATATATATATATATATATATATATATATATATATTATATATATATATATATATATATCTCATTGTCCTGAGCCCCTGTGTATCTCGTTTTTTTACCAGCAGAGTATACTACACACGGCCCCGCTACTTCCAGCGTGAGAACTGAACATACTACTCATCCAGCGGCTGCAACCCCGTTGCTTCTCTAATTCTGTTATTTGATATCCTATTCCTTCAATTAATTCTTAATATTCTTCTGAAGTCACTGAGCCGTACCTTGACTCTTGCCCATAACTCAAAATACTCCTACCCATTGCCTAATAAATTTGGATTTTTGTATGCAAAGAAAAACTCCTATTATTCCAAATATCGTTAAGCTTTCCCATTGCCTGATGAGGCTTTTTAATTTTTCTATAAATTCCCTGCTCCGAGATCCATCCTAATCTAAATAAGTACCTAGATATTTAAACTTATCCACTTGCCTTACAACTATGCCTTCCATGAGACAATCCTGTGCGTTTTCAATATTCATATTCATGATTTCAGTTTTTCCATTATTAATAACCGAACCAACCTTTCGACCTTCACTACTATACTGTGTTTTTTTATCCAATCTGTCCAAATCTGCCTGTGGTGTTTTCGCATGGTAACAACCCTGCGTCCGGGGTTTAAATAGTTACGCCTATGTGTAAGGTTTTAGGTAAAAAAAGGGTATCTGGATTGACATTTTGTAACTGAAAAGTGTTTAATAATTAACTGTATTGCGATTTTACACCGTTAATAATTTTCGAAACAGGAATTATTTATAGCCCGGGACGCAGTGTTACCATGCGCAAACCAACCAAAGCGGAGGGAACAGAGGGAAAAAAAACAAGAGTATAGAAACCCAAACCCAACACTCTGCAGCATTTTTGGTCCCTCTCAGATCAAAACTATATATCTTCAGCATAATCTCAGGCAAGGAGCTTCCCATATTCTCCCCAGAGTATATCTCCGCATCC
Organism: Macrobrachium nipponense; assembly: GCF_015104395.2. Lineage (NCBI taxonomy): Eukaryota > Metazoa > Arthropoda > Malacostraca > Decapoda > Palaemonidae > Macrobrachium > Macrobrachium nipponense. The sequence goes on along the minus strand of NC_087220.1, from coordinate 39,947,110 downwards.
GTTTTTCCTTTGACCCTCCTCATAAAGTCATCTACGACCAAAACAAACAACAGAGGTGACAGAATGCCACCGTGACTCACACCAGACTTAATTAACTTAAAAAGGATCACTCAAACAACCCGTCAACCATCACTTATCAAGATGCGCCCTCATGCATTTTCATAATAACCCTCACAGACTTTTCCGGTATTCCATAATGCCTCATGATTTCTTCCATAGTCCGTCTCGAAATACGATCAAAGGCCTAACCATGCAGATCTGATCACTGCAACCCCGCCCCTTTCTAAAACAGGCCACTTCATCCCTCAGAATACCGTCAACCACTGGCTACAGCCTATTCAACAATACTGGAAATTTTCATGGCTACAGGTGACAACGAAGTGATTCCCCTTCAATCATCACACTTACTCAGCTCCCCTTTCTTGGCAACTGTAATGATCACACCAACCTTCCCACTCGATGGTATTGTTACCCGTCACCCATATCTCATTGAATAATATCTTCAAGACAAATACTAATCTGTCCTCCTCCAATTAAGCATTTCCGGGAATAAACCATCCTCTCCTGGTGTCTTATAATTCTTTTAACTGTTTTATTGCCTAAACTACTTTTCGGTTTCCGCACCTTTTCATGAACAGATCTTCTTATATGTATATATATATATATATATATATATATATATATATATATATATATATATATATATATTATAACACGTACCGAATTCCAACCCCCCTCGTCAATAGTCCTAAATGCACCTAGGTAGGACTGTACAGAAGCAAGCAGCCGGCGGCCTTCCGCCTCCAGACGGAGCTATACCACACCTGGCATCATACCTGCACATGGGAAGGAAACGTCTGGAACTTCCCTTTATAGCAGCATTAAAAGACAAAGCGCTATCAGGTCTCCTTTAAGTTATGCTCCCTCGGAGGCTTTCCTCCCGTAGTATACGTTTCCTTTATTAAAGCAGCCGAAGCCCTTCGAAGTGGGAGGGAGAAGGGAGGGAGGGAGGGAGAAGGGATTAGCAATCGCCTAGCCACGCTTTTCCTCCCACGACTCTGCCGAAAGGAAGTCTGGGGAGGGGGGCAGCAGATATGTGCGTACATATGTATGTGTCTATTACGTATACACTACATACACTATATATATATATATATATATATATATATATATTATATATATATATATATATATGTGTGTGTGTGTGTGTGTGTGTGTGTGTGTGTGTTTTCTGTGAGAGATTTCTGTCTTGGTAGTAACAATGTGACGTAAAATATACGTAACACGAAACGAGTATTTGGCTGAAAGGAAAGTGAGCAATGGAATCCCAGATCTTTCGCCTTTTGCTGTTAGGCGAAAAATCTCGCCCTCATTTTCCTCGTGGTTAAATACTTAGTATGTATGTAATTTATATACATATACATTATATATATATATATATATATATATATATATATATATACGTATATATTATTATATATATATCTATATATATATATTTATTTTGAACTGATGAGAAAAAAGATGAACCAAAGCGCTGTTTCTACGCACACGCCCACACACTGCTAATGGTATCTACCTAGCGTGAGAATTCCTGTTTCCTGTATATCAAGGACTCGTATCCCGACATATCTTCCCCTTCATCCTTTCTCAAGTCTTGCTTCCTCCCAACTAATAAACACCTTTCACCAATTTATCGTCCCTGCATAATAAACATCACCTCACAACTCTCTTGATGAACCTCTTCAACTGTTAATCTTTCTGCCAAGAGTCTGTCTTATTTACGCTTCTCACCCCTTCAGCCTTTGGTCTTATTACACACACATATATATTAAGTATAACGTAGATACCAAACAACTCATTCCGATACCTTCCACCCTTATCTCATTTGTATTCCACAACCACAGTTCAGTTTCACGAAGGAGAGTTATCTCAAAGTCTGCTTGCTATAATTCACTTTTCGCATTTACTTACCCGTGTTGATTTTTTTTCTTCCTTCTATCATCTACAGACATCAACCCCTCCAAATGCCATCCATGACTAATTTTACGATTCCATTTTCTTGCGTCTTCATTTCTCATCTTTTCCCTGACTGCTGCCATCACTTCATGCGATAATATTTAAACAAGCTTGCAGACACAATGCACCCTTGTCTCAATACCCATTTTGCAACAATCTGATCACTTTGTCTATATATGCTATCCATGCCATAGAGCTTCAAAATCTTCCATATAAAATTTTTTATTTAATCTTACACAAGGTTTTGTTCAAGTCTGTAGAGCTCAAACAACTTCTCTTTACTCTAAAACTTCCCATCAATAATGTTTTTATCTGTTTAACTTTCCAAACTTAGCATACGCTCCCCGAACTCACTATAAAACTAAACCCTTATAATCCTGATATTCATCTCTACTCATTATATATATTGAGGAACAGTTACACCACTCACACTTTGCTGTCCTTCAGAAATACCTTGCACAAAAATGGGCCTGAATTTTGTAAGCTGTAAGAGAGCAAAAAACCCAAGCTGTCTAAAACAAATCGGGCCCCTACAGAAAAGCAAGTTCATGCATTATTTACATGAATACAGCCATGCCTTTGGCAAAGGTGCAGGCTGGATGGTGCAGAATGTGCTATACAGAAAATGTAACATTATGGAAGTGAACGGAATGAAGGTATAGACCAGGAAACTTTTGAGAACAAGGCTGAAGAACTGATAACACTTGGAAATAATCCGCGTTAGTTCAAGAGCTTGGAAAGTCTTTTATCAAATGGGGCCTCAAACTTCGTCAAAATTAGTGTGTGAAGAGCGTCCTTGGATATGAGAACAATACTGCATAAAAAGGATAGTGTTATTAAGTTAACCAGACCACTGACTTAAAATTCCTAACTCTCATAGTGATAACCAAGAGGGTTTATTATGAATGTATATATTGAATCTTTTTAATAAGTTGCAACTCCTTAAAAATTTAACAGCTGGATAAAGTAAAAATGATGATCATTCTTAGAAAATTTCCTATAAGGATTTGTTTCCAAAACTTGGTATTCATTGTTGGCAGTAACTGAACAATCACGTAAAACATGTTTAGTATTAAATGTTGTTCTGAGATCTCAGCCTAGGAACTGGGTAACGTGAGCTATTCATCAAATACTCGAAGGCCAAACTACTGAGGAGCTACTCAAAAGGAAGCACATATGTCACCCAAAGACCTCACCTCATCTCTTAAAAGCACCCTAAGTCAGGTGCAAACTATGAGCGTTTCATGACATATTATTTACTTCAGAGCCTAAAATGATTAATTAGAGAGGTAAATCTTATTGTGAAGATACAAATATGAAAAAGGGAGACATCATTTTCATCTAACCCATTTGTGTTAACTGCCCACATCATCAGTACACACAAGCTTAAGCAAGGTTGAGAACAAACTTCCAGAAATGGCCAAGGTGGAAAAGGGGACTTGTGAGGAACAGAATTCTCTGCATATGAAGAGGCAGGTAAGGAAGGGACATGGAGCGACCAAGCAAGGAGAAACATATTCATTAGAAAACCCAACTGAGATTAAAAAAAAAAAAAAGACAGTGGTAGTTCCTTCAAATCCACAGGAAATCGGTTGGGTGATAACATTTTGAAAAGGTGCACAGGGGGGCTTGAAGCCATAAGCGAGTAACTTGACTAACAGGAACTTATGCCAGACCTTATCATAGGAAACCTTAAAAACATGAATACTAATGACAAGATTCTCCAAGGTTCCCAGAGAAGATGACTAGATGACAGTAATGCAGATTACAAGATCACCAGACGATCTTGCTGAAAAGAAGTCCTACCAGTCATCTAAATGAAGGCTGTGAGACCCCAGTTGTTTTAGAAGATGCACATTTAAAATCAGTCCAGTGAGGTTGTGGTAGTTCATTTTTTTTTGCTCGAACGTCACAGCGTGGTGGTTCCAAGTTGAAACATACTCATAGTTCGATTGATTTCAGTGCAACGATACTTTACAGTCTTAGTAAGCTTTGTGCAGAGGGTCTTGGGTACCAAAAGGTCTACTTCGTTGAGGATTCAGCAGCCACTGACTGGTTTCTCCTGGTCATACCTTGGGTGGATAAGTGCTTGGGCTCTGATCCTAGCGCAATTTTCAGCCCAGGTCCAAAAAGGAAAAGAAAAAGGAAGAAGAGAAGAATAGCTTAACTTGTCTCTGAAAGCTTGGAAGGTTTTTAGTCTGTTTGGTCTTCTCCTCCACCACCTTTTCACTCTCCTCTTTTGTTTACATTTACGCAATAATTTTGTCTTCTACAGCACTCCGAGACTGTACGTCAGACCATCCCAATTTTCCTTAGCTAAATCTCTCATTTGATTTTGGCTATTATAATCTCCCTTCCTATGGAATGGAATATACAGTTTAGGCCTAAGGCCAAGCACTGGGACCTATGAGGTTATTCAGCGCTGGAAAGGAAATTGAGAGTAGGTAAGTTTGAAAGGTGTAACAATAGGAAGACTTCGCAATGTCACTGTGAAATAATTGTTAGGAGAGCGTGGATACTAAGATGAAAGAAAGATAATATGAATGGAGGTAAATATATATACACATTTACTGCAATGAAGTTTCTGCAAGCATAGGTATCTTATAAATACGCCAAATTGTGTATATATACATATATAATATATATATACACATATATACTATGTATATATATATTATATATATATATATTTATATTATATAATATATATATTATATACGTATATGTATATGCGTATAGGTATATGCCACGAGGGAAAATAAACAACGGAGTATTCGCGAGATCTTTCGACGTTCAAACGTCCTTTACTTAGCAGGATTTATCACGTTCCTAACTTTCGTGATTCAGTTATACATACATATATATATATATATATATATATATATTATATATAATATATTATATATATATAGTATATATGTGAGTGTGTGTGTGTGTGTATAAGCGAATACCACAGGAAAACGATAGGCCTAAATCCATGCGCCTTCGTCTTTACTAAAGACATTGTTCCTTGACAATGTTTTAGTAAGGACGAAAGCGCTTGGATTTCTGCCTATTATTTTCTTGTGGTATTCGCTTATTTAATGAAGTACTGTGATTTTCAAGCATACATAGATATTATATATTTATATATATATATATATATATATATATATATATATATATATAAATATATCTATATACACACGTGTGTTTGTATATAGCAATATACATAGGTCACAACTATAAATCCTGCAACTAGCAGCAACTGATTACTGCATAATGAACTTTTCAACCACACTCTTGATTAAGCGCGTATCATCCCTTATCAACATTATTACAAAGATAAGCGGTGATAACGGACTCATACCCATCTCAGTGACAATGCCACGAATCTATGAGGGACCACAAGAAGGAGTAACTATATATATATATCTATTGTAAAAGATATATTATATATATAATATATTTATATATTCATATATATATATTATATAGTATATATATATATATATATATATATATATAATATTATAATGAAAGACGTGACTTAGAACGCTTTAAGGAGGACGACTTAATATCTGTGGGCCCAGTCTTGTGGTAGAGAGAAGATTAAACCCCAGAAAGTTAATATAGCACATTTTTCTTTCCCTTCGAATTTTGGTTTGAGTCGCAGTCTTACACACGCGAAGGAGCGAGTTATGTACATACATGCACATACAGTCACACACACATAAACACACACACACACACACACACAGCACACCACACACATATATATATATATATATATATATATATATATAATATATATATATATATTATATATATGTATGTGTGTGTGTGTTTGTGAAAGAAAGATCTGACGGGATTGATAAATAAGTAAAAAATACAACAAGGAAGTACTCATTCAGCTAGAAAAAGGCCCTCTTAACAATGCAATTTTGAACACACCCAGCCGTGTTTCGACACTGACGACTTGGCAATGACTTTGATTTAATTTTGCCTATTCGCTCAAGTTTGCTATTATAAGCAACGTAAACAAATGAAAGTATAATCGAAAGAGTCTTCTGAAGTCTTGAAGGGTATCACAAACACTTTAACTGTTTTTGAAAAGCTGCTAACAACGTTATACTAAAAAACATTTCGGTGGAAGAAACAAACGAAGTCAATGCTAGGTATGCGGTGAGGGGAGCGAATGGGGCTTCATTCCTCGAGGGCCTTGGACGAAAGAAACAATGCAGCGGTTAAAACTGCGTTCTAAGCCGCTCTGCCCTGTTTGTCTGTTTGTCTGTCTGGCTGTCTTTCTATCATGATATATCTACGTATCTATCCATCTATATGCTTGCGGGACTACGAGTCAACAGATGTTTTAATTGTTTTTTCATATTAGATCGAAAATTGATTTAGCAAATGCCCCAGTTTTCAAATATAACATTTATGAGCCGTGATCAGTAATGAAAAATTTCCTTTTACATTTCTCATATTGGCTAGAAGATTAATATACGAAGGTTTGTAATTCACTTAAGTTACCGAATAGCCCTATTTTCCTACAATGCTTCAAAGCATTCAATTTCATCGAAGGATTAAGCGAAAAAATAAGTATACCAGTTTAAATAACTACATGAACCCGTTTTAAGAAGTTTAAGAAAGCTCAGAACAATAAAATCACGAAATTAGCGAAGAAACAAAAACACGTACTACTAGACTCAGAAATCGCGCAAACTTGAAAAGTGGTGCGGAATAGCCGCCTGGGATACTCAAGTGTTTGATGGCAGCCGGATCAGTCAGAGGAAAACTCTTTGGCTCCCCAGAGACTATGTGCAGCATTTCTGTGTCTATTCTACGGTGCTATTTCAATAAACAGCGTTTACACCCGACTTTGCCTTTTATTCTTGTAATGCAGTTCGTGGGCGGGCAGGGAAAACTGAAACGAGAATAAACGAAGATGGAACATCTACGATCCTGACGAACTTGAGCCATTCAGCTGTTCGAGAGAGAGAGAGAGAGAGAGAGAGAGAGAGAGAATTATTCATATGTAACAGTAATTACGTAGTTAATATATCAGTTTAGTCATTACTTCTAATATATATATATATATATATATATAATTATATATATATATATATATATATATATCTTCGAACTCAAATGAAATTATAACCAGTTACTCTACTATCCACATTCCAAACCCCCAAACAAAGAGAGCTGTTTAAAACATCTTAAACTACTACATGAACTCTCTGTATTGTTACATTAGGCCTATGTTGCTGGAACGGATAATAGAATTAAAGCCTAAAGCGCCTAAATGAGAGCTCACGCAAGATTAGTTTTTGTAAACCACCAACCCCCACCCCTATCCCTTTCTTTTTTTTTTCGGTCAGCTCAATACACCGCTACTATAGGCTATAGCTACTTTAAGGTGGTGGATCAAAGGAAAAGATAAATGATCAGGTTTCCACTGCAACGAAAGGTCATGAGAGTTCTGTTACATCAACGTCCGTAACATGAGAGAGAGAGAGAGAGAGAGAGAGAGAGAGAGAGAGAGAGAGAGAGAGAGAGAGTCTACAATTTTCATTATTTCAGCTAAGACTACCATACATACATTCTTATAATACTTGAGAGAGAGAGAGAGAGAGAGAGAGAGAGAGAGAGAGAGAGAGAGAGAGAGAGAATCTTTCACTTTTGTCAACAACTGTATCGTATAACCATTCCCCGTCTCTCACACGTAGGCGTGACGTAGTCTGCTGTAGGTGAGGACATTTTGTTGCAACTTCTTAAATAAAACATTATAGGCCTAACGCTTCTTTCAAAGCACAGAGCACTTTTGCCTTCACATGATGTAATTTTCCTGTTGCCTTTGCAAAATTACCAAGCTTTTATACACATATCATGAAATGATTTAGAATGACAAGTTACTTAAATACTCTGCAAACACTATAAGACTTAAATATTTATTAATGAAAACATACTACAAGTATACATAATTACCTGCCGCTAAAATGTTTGGAAATTGAGCAATCTTGTATTAAAAAAAACATAAATACACTAGAAGTATACATAATTACCAGCAGCTAGGATGTTTGGAATTTGACCAATGTCGTAGTAAAAACACACATTAATATTATCTCGCTCGTCTAAAGTCATGAAAGTTGCAAATATTTCCGCTGAAACAAAAACACTTAAACTCAAGAACACTTATTGTAAAACGGATTTTTCCCTCGTCTGCCACAGTTGGCAGCCCTGCCAACAATCCCTGACGTACATCAATCTTGTTATACTTCCGTGGCAAAACTTTATCTTCTTCAATCGGCCCCTCTTTTAAAGGGAAACTATTCAGTGAGACGAACGCAACGTCGGAGTATTTGATAAGGGAACACTTACCCACCCCAACGCTAAAATGTTGAATTAACGTAGAAAAGTCGAATTTCTTTGCTGTCGTCAAACGACAGTCGGAACAATTACACTTTACTGTACCTAAAACGTAAACCAATTCCATTGTTGCCATACGTAAGTGTTACCAGATACCTTACATTCCAGTGACATTATTAACACTGACAACATTAATACCAAGGATACACAAAGCACATCACGTCATAGTGCATAATCGTTTTCGAAAAATCAAGTAAAAATAAATTAGTTAATGAGTAAGATCCTAGAAAGGAAATTTAATTAACACAATTATTACACTTTAAAAATCTTATTTAACCAGTCGCTTAAAATTAAGATGGGAATATTATATAATAACTGAAATTTAAAAGAGCGAACACTTTTATTCCATTTTAGATCCCTGATGCAAATCACAGGCATTAAGATGGCTGCCAGATGCACGAGAAGTCAGAGTTTGGCACGATAAATAATAAACAGTAATTGTTTATAACTTAGCACACATAACTGAATAACATTTTGTTATGAGATTCTCTTGCAACATATTCCATGAGTACAGCATTCATCAAAATACGGGCTTTACGATTTAATCACAACTTGTACGTTGTGTACATATTTCAATAGGTACAAAATTAACACACACAAATATATATATATATATATATATATATATATATATATATTATATATATATATATATAATATATAGTTTCCCTTAAAGATAGTCGTCTAAACAGCTCTAGATTTCCCAGTCGTCAAAGAAGCGGACGTTCCTGAATGTCGAATTATCCAGGTTGAAAGGACCTTCTGTAGGATGGCCGTATCCTACGTAGCAGTAGAGGTAAAAACTGAAAAAAAGAGACAAGAAATGACAATGGTGGGGTCCATCTAAGGCGGAAGTTCTCAATTCATTCCAGGTTATGGAACACCAGCCAATGATAAATAAATAAATAAAAGGAACACAGACAATTTAGGATTGAAATACATATCTTAGAATTGCAACCTGAAGATGGGTCATTATATCTTTTAAATAGGTGTAATTTAATACAATGAACGGTCCGTTATTTATATTGGTGGAATTGTTCTAACTGCATTTTCAGTAAAGTTTTAAAAGATATGTAGTACCGATCTCCAGTGTTAATATTACCAATTACAGTGAACGTTCTGTGGACCACCCAAAATGCCATCATGGATCACTAGTGGTCCATAAATTACCAGTTAAAAACCACTATCTGAGTTGTGAGAAGCAAGACCACACTATCCCTGGTAGCTACTTTTGCGTTTTAATAGAAACAATTTCAATTTGGTATATAAACCGTAGCATAATGTTAGCAATGGTATGACCACCTTTCTAGACCACTGTGAAAGCAAATAACTCCTCAAAAAATTGATTACATACTTAAAGGGGAATCAAACTTCTTTTAGTTATAGTTTACAAATAATAAATCTTGCCGATACCTTGCAATACGACACAAGAACAGTAACAATACTCGTTTCTTTCTACACCCATCTCAGTCAGAATCCTTTTGCCGTCTCAAGTTAATCCCACGGTTTTCTCAAATTACCTTAACACAAGACTTCAAAACTTGGAGGGGGGCTTATTGTAAGCTAGAGATCCCAGTAAATTGGTTCCCAGGCGATAAGATCCTTCGTCTGTAATGCCTGGGTCTGAAGACTCTAATATCCCGGGACTATCAGATTAGTTCTGAACGCCTCCAATATCCAAACTTTCCCCCGAAGAAATTCTCAAACTTGGCCAAGTATACTGACCCAGGAACAAAATCCCCGCACGTGCGTTCTTACATCTTAGTTCATGTAAGCCCCGCACTGTACGCACACACACACACACACACACATATATATAAAATATATATAAATATATAATATATATATATATATATATATAAATGTTTGTAAGCCGTAGACACAAGGAATAAAAACAAAATCTAACATCTGAAACGGCAACGAATGAGAGGGCGATTGTACGGATTTAACCTCATAAAAAGTAACTAATGAAGAACTGGAAGGGATGAAAGAAGACTCAGGAAATTGAACAAGAAATCTTATTAACTGATGTATATGATTTTTCTAATAAATCAAGCGTGATTCGGCTTCCTTTGGATGTCTAGTCTTTATGCGTCTAATGAGAGCAATGCGCAGTACGCTCCAAGGAGCAATGGCGTGTATCCCCACATAAATAATCATAACAGATTAGCGTCTGAGACCTGAATGCCCTAGGGAGAGAGAGAGAGAGAGAGAGAGAGAGAGAGAGAGAGAGAGAATCCCAGTTTTCGAGATGCATAAATGGAGGTATTCTATACGAATACAACGAAGCATTTTTACACTAAAGAAACACATGAAAATAAATGTAAAACAATAAAACTGAAAAGGATAAAAAGTTTCATCAGTGCTGCAAATATCAATACTTTCAATTCCGACTGAGTGAGATCCGTCTAGGATTATTACTGCTATTTTCTAAATCAGTTTTAGTAATCCTGCATTTCTGAAATGATTTCAGCTTCTTGAATACAACGGAAGAAGCTTTGCTTATGTAAAAGCACTGCTGTTCGTTTCGACGGAGGTTGAGTAAAGAGGACAGCTTTCTTTCCGGAGATTGCAGCACCAAGTGGACTTGGAGAGAAATCAAGTTCAGTGGAGGATAAGCATGACAAACGAGAAATCGTGATAAATGAAAAGGTATATAAGAACAGAAGGAGGATTGGAAGGCAATCAAAATGTAAGAAAAACAAATACTACCTGATCTAGAGGGGCTTTAAAGATAGATGATAATATCTCAAAATTTGGTTAAATAAATGCAAAAGGTAAACATGAAACTTCACCAAACAAAATATTGTAGATAGAAGAGCCTTTCTAGGTATTCGAAACGCATATTTTATTTATATCCTAATATATTACAGTCCATAGAACTGATCATTTTTGACAAGTCTGTTTGCATACACAATTTACAAAAGTACGCCCTACGGATAATATACACTGTATAAATTATTGGTAAACAACAAAGCTTTCTTCACTCATAAACCAAAATTATACATTACCTGTAAACAAGAACAGCAAAGAAGACAATCGTTGCCCAGTGAAACGCGAGGTTTGCTCTTCTCGGTGGCAGCCACGTTCCCAGAGTCTCTAACAAATACCCGAATACCACAGCTGGGGAGAAGAGAGAGAGAGAGAAATAAAAAAATCCCGATAAAACAAACAAATTTTAATGGAAAAAGGTTCTGTTGTGGGTAGAAATCCTAATATATGTTACTACTAACCCACGCCCTTACGCAAGTATGGATATAAAGATATGAGCTGTAAATAACATTACGACGGATAATGCTAAGCAATATAAGTAAAATCTAACGTATTTTTATATTAGAGTTATGATTTGTCCGTCAGAACTGACAAATAATGATATGAATGATAGGGGTAATACAAGTGACGGACTGACTGTTCTAGGTGCAAGAGCCCATGCTGGCACAGGGCCACCTTCATCATTAAGAAAAAAGGGTAACTCGTTTTGAGTTATAACTTCTCTCGACTCAAGCTAGTCAATGTAATCATAACAACCTCCCATTGACTCAAGTTTGACTCAAAATAATTACAATAACCTCAAATTGACTCATGCTTGACTCAAAATAATTATAACTAATGACTCAAGTGAACTCACAATTAAACAACCTACCATTGACTCATATTGACTCAAAATAATTACAACAACCTCCCATTGACTCAAGTTTGACTCAAAATAATTACAACAACCTCCCATTGACTACTTGACTCAAATAATTACAACAACCTCCCATTGACTCATACTTGACTCAAAATAATTACAACAACCTCCCATTGACTCATACTTGACTCAAAATAATTATATAACCTTCCATTGACTCATACTTGACTCAAAATAATTATAACCTTCCATTGACTCATACTTGACTCAAAATAATTACAACTTCCCATTGACTTATACTTCTCGTGCTTGACTCAAAGTAATTATAACAATCTCTCATTGACTCAATATGGACTCGAACTAATTATAAAACCCTTCTATTGACTCCAGCTTGACTCAAAGTAATTATGACAACCTCCCATTGCCTGAAGCTTGACTCAAAATAATTATAACAACCTCCCATAAACTCAAACTTGACTCAAAATAATTACAATAACCAATCATTGACTCATTCTTAACTTAAAGTAACCATAACACCTCCCATTGACTCAAGCTTGACTCAAAGTAGTTATAACAACCTTTCATTGACTAAAGCTTGACTCAAAGTAATTATAACAACCTCCCATTGACTAAAGCTTGACTCAAAATAATTATAATAACCTGCCATTGACTAAAGCTTGACTCAAAGTAAGCATAACTGAATATCCATTTAACAGAAAGACTGCCATTCTGTTGAACTGAATTAGCTTTGCTTACGGGTGTTTGACAGTTCATATTTGAAAAAAAAAATTAATTACAGAAACTGTTAAATCGATGCTAACATACAACTTCATAATAAAATTAAACACTAAACTGCAAAGCAATTTTCTTTATCTCAATAGCCTTCAGTCAACTTTGATCTGTGGTAGAGTAACTACAATATTTTCAGTTACAAGCTGTAACTCTTATATGAAGAGCTTCCAGTCAAATTGGAATAGATTTACAACAAACAAAGCAACAACTACAGTTTAACCTTTCACTCGATTTGGCACCCATTTTAAGATAATCATGATGATTTTATCAACCATGAGGCTTAGCTGTCAAGAGAGACGGTTACCTCAACAAATGTCAGTCAACCTGGCAATTATTTGAAGCAACGGGAAAATGACGAAAAAAGTGCACACTTTTTTTTTCTTCGTGATTGTTAGCCTTCTGTCAGCTCCCAATTCATGCAAAGCCAGCAGAATGATTTCATCATGCATAAAGCTATATCAGACAGACGGTGCCTAGAGCCTGTGTTCGTTTCGGTTTGATTTAGAGAAACCGCAGTGATTCCATCAAACACGAAGCTGCCATACTTGGAACTGGTATGAAGCAACCGAGACGATTTCATTAAATACGAAGGTAGCAGACGGAGGGCGATGCGAAGCCCTTTCACCCTTTGTGCTAAGAGACACATGAATACTAATGCCAGGCTCCCTGTCACATCACACGTACACTTGGCGCTGTATGACGCCTCACGTGGGATCGTTTAACCTTCACGGAGGGGACGTGCGGGTCATGTAGAATACAATACGCTTCAGCAGTACCTACACGTCAAATCTCTTGAATCTGATTGTATGATAAGGCTCGCAGTTAACGGTCAGTGATGGAAATTGCACCTCTGAGAAAAGCTGCCTTGATATTCAAAGCGAATAAGAAAGTGAAGTAAACATTACCTACCAACAGATATAGTAATTCGCCAGTCTACGGTAATAGCAAATGACATTGCGTGGAATATATTTACGTCTTAAAATAAAAATATCCAGTATGATCAATTATATCAATATAGATAACGTTACGGATTAAACAAAATGACAAGAATAAAATTCTACTGATTAGCAATTAATGAGACATTTTCCCGACCATTTATACCAGGGCAACGTACTACCACAGGAGGAAGTTTTTAGGAGTTCTGCATACATATACGTTACATTATACTTTTTATATATATATATATATATATATATATATATTATATATATATATATGTTATATATATTATATTAATATATATAGATTTGCCGGCTGACCGGGCAAATCTGATTATCGCCTAGAAAATTCCCCTTCGGTTAAACATATATGAAAATATATTAATTTCGAGTAGAGCGAATTAGATATTAAAGGAAGGATGTTTGTAGCTCGATATTGTTAATGAATCACGGTAACTGTGATGACTTATATATAAAATAATATGTATATGTATATATTATATATATATATATATATATATATATATATATATATATATAATATATTATATATAGTTAAACGTCGATATATACATATATTTAAAATGGCCACGTCCCCAATGACATAACTGTAACTGAAAGAGTTCATATAATTTATAAGATCATGGCTTTGAACAATGAACGTAAGGAAATGAAAGCCCTTTACAACTGTCAGTAATGAAGCAGCAACAACAAAACACACAGAAGCTACAATCCATCTACTACAAGAACTCGACATGGGAGCTGCCTTCCATTAACTTACAACAACAGATACAGCTGTCAACGCACAATAAGGTTATCATTTGTCAATAAGGGCGATCAAATATCAACTTCAAGTAAGATGATATCTGGCATGACAACTACCTACCACACACCCATTGTTGGATCGTGTTCCGGCTCTCGCTGCTTCGTCGGGAGATTAGTTTCACATGAAAGAACAAAACGCCTTCCATCTTCACATAAGACGTTTTTCTTTCTTCAAAAGGAGCCGCAGAAATTTTCTTTTGTAAAATAATGACGCTCATTACTTTGGTGTGAATTCAAGAATGTAAACAATACATCATACATGTGTACGCACTTTGTATATATGTATATTATATATACATATAGATACACACACAACACACACACACATATATATACACAGTGCGTACGCATGTATGATGTATTATTTGCATTCTTAAATTCACACCAATGTAATGAGTGTCATTCTTTCACAAAGGAAAATTTCTGCGGCTCCTTTTGAAGTAAAAAAAATTCTTATATTCTTTCATGTGAAACTAATCTCCCGACGAACCAGCGAGAAACGAACACGAACTAACGATAAGTGTGTAGTAGTAGTCATGCCAGATATTATCTGGCATGACTAATATATATATATATATATATATATATATATATATATATATATATATTATATATATATATATATATATATATATATATATATATATATATATAAATAAATATAAAGGCATGTCACAAGAAAAGTGAAACAACGGAGTCGCTAGGCCTATCGATACACGGTCCTTTACTTTATAGCAGACAACTATAACCCTATCGGTTCCTCTATGGCGAATTAGGCGTTGCCCCCCCACGTTGTCAAGTGCTCTTCTCTGGAGTTTTAAAGGTTTACCATTATCTGTTACTTCTATTAATCCATGGGTTTGTTTTTTTGTTATCTCCTGGGAGCAATATACTTCGGGTTGATCCCTCTTGCCTCGACTTTCCATAGAAAAGCTTTCATTCTTCCAAGTCTCTGTTTTTCATATAGGCCCACTAAACTTCCGCACATTTAATTTACTTGTTATTATGTTATTTTACCTACATATATTTGTAAATTCCAAGCTCGCAGAAGCTCTCTCATTTGTGTGTGTATGTATATGTATATTATTATATATATTATTTATATGTATATATAATATATATAATATAGCTATATATATAACAGGTAAAGGGATAAGCCAATAGAAGGCAAAAATAAACACCAGAGTTTCTGCAAGATCTTTCGACTGAACGTCCTTTACTCTGCTGAGTAAAGGACGTTGAGTCGAAAGATCTTGCAGGCACTCCGTTGTTTATTTTTCCTTCGTGTCTTAACTTTGGTTTTATGGATTATCACGTTCCAAATTTTCGTGATTCAGTTATTTACATATATACAGAGAGAGAGAGAGAGAGAGAGAGAAGAGAGAGAGAGAGAGGGAGCGTGGCTTAAATATACATAGGTTATACAAATGGAATTATCGGCAGCTATTTAATTTATCATCTATAATACAAACTATTACTCTCATCTGCCCATCTGCCGTGGTTTTTTGTATGGTAACACTGCGTCCCGGGCTTTAGATAGTTTACGCATTTGAAGTTTTAGGTAAATAAAAGGATATCTGGGTACATTTGCAACTGAAAAGTGTTTTAATAATTTACTGTATGTGAATTACACCGTTAATTTCGAAATAGGATATTTTATTATCGTTGAATGTAAAGTGAATGTAACTATTAAAAGCCCGAGCGCAGTGTTACCATACAAAAACCACCGGCGGATGGTAGATGAAAAAAACAGAAGTATATCCCTGGTTTCTTTCCATCAAGAGTATTCATAACATTTTTCTATTGCATATCTTCTTTTCTATGCAGACTTAGTTACAGCTTTGCCATTTACTCGGAACATTTGTTTTGTTCTTCGTTATTGTATATATTTTTATCATCAAAATACAAGATTCTTTTGCATGAATACCATACCCGACGAAAAATATCTGTTTTACAGTCTTCATGAGGATTTGTCAAAACAAATAGATGATCATTTGGGTCATGAATGTCACATAGTTGATAATAATAATAATAGGCAAGAATGCCAGGACTACATAAAGATTTATTACTGCACTTTCTATTATGCATGGAAGTGCCCGGAACAAGGAGGAAAGGTAGACCAAAAATGAGGTGGAGAGACAGTGAACAGGGACATGGCGGAGAGGAACGTGAGCGAGGTAATGGTGCATGATCGCAGATTGGAGAAGACTAATAAACAACGACTCCATATAAGGATGGGAAAAACTGAAGATGAAGAAGACTGCACTTTATATATACTCAACGTTTAAGCAATAATTCGTCACTTATATAAGTAAATTATTTTTGGGAACTGAAAAAATATTTGCATTAAGAATGGTAGCAGCCCAGCGTGAAGGACGATTAAGCGACTACCTTTCCCAGTAGGGGGTTTAATCCCGGCTGTTCGACGTCTTCATGCCCTGAGGTCAGAGTAACACCTGAGATAGGAAATGGCAGCGATGGACATTTTTTTACCACGATTAAGAAGAAAAGTAATGCTTTTTGTTGTTAAAAGCTAGGAAATTACGAGGGCTTTTAATAATCGGCAAAAATTAATCAGAAACCAATTATATTTGCGTTGTATAACTATGCTACCTTCATATATCGTACAACGTGAGTGGGAAGATTTGATATGGCATCGCCGGTCACCACCGATCCCCCACCCTTGTTGCCATCAAGGAGCCGATAGGAGTAGTAAAGGATCGAGTGTCGAAAGGCCTATAGCAATCTCTTCGTTGTTTCACGTTTCTTTCATGGCATTAGCCTTCATTTATACAATCATCACGCTTACATATCTTCGAATGTTTTAATCGGTCATACATACATACATACACACACACACACAACACAAACACACATATATATATATATAAATATTATATATATATATATATATATATATATAATATAATCAAACCACACTACCTGTAACATCTAATCACAGTGAAGATCATCAAATAACGAACCTAGGAATTCATAACATTCCTGGAGGGATGAGAAGATCAGTGCGATTGTAGGAATGTTTTCAAATGAATGTGGGATGTCATGTCATTGTAAACAAGGAGTCAAAGAGCACACAGTGACAGACCGGGAAAGCCATAAGAGAGACAGCTGCGCTCTGGTTGAGGAACATAGGGCAAAGGTTTATGGCGGACAGCTTAGACGAGTGTGAGCGCAAGGGAAAGATTATGGGCGCAACTGCAACCAAAACCTAGACTTAATGGGAAGAGTCTCTCTGGTGATTCAGTGATTGATTGGCTTCGGTAGTTCCTTACTGGACGAGTGGGCTCCGTACTTGACTATCAATCTGGTAGCCTGAGTTCGCTCCCCGCTGCTGCCAATGCGGGACCAGGGGAATTTATGTCTGGTGATTAGAAATTCATTTCTCGCTACGATGTGGTTCGGATCCCACAATAAGCTTTAGGTCCCGTTGCTGAGAAACCAATTGCTTTCTAGACAAGACAGCTCTTC
Organism: Macrobrachium nipponense; assembly: GCF_015104395.2. NCBI lineage: Eukaryota > Metazoa > Arthropoda > Malacostraca > Decapoda > Palaemonidae > Macrobrachium > Macrobrachium nipponense. The sequence continues at coordinate 39,929,005 of NC_087220.1, read as the reverse complement.
ATCAGCTCAGTTGTCTGGTAAAACTACGGTATACTATTGACTTTGGTAGGAATGAAAGATTAGTTGTGCTAGAACTAAATGCAGATGAGAGAGAGAGAGAGAGAGAGAGAGAGAGAGAGAGAGAGAGAGAGAGAAGGCCAGCCTATCAGGATGTCTTAATGATTCAGTGGCCGTTTCTGGTGTGTGAGAGAGTGGTTGTGCTAGGTGAACTAATGTACGAATGGAGGGCAGACAGACTCGTGGACTGGCTAGAAAATTTCTGAGCAAATGAAAAGAATATGAAGAGAAGCATCTGAGACTGATTTAGAGAAAGAGGAATAATGTGAATAAACAGGAAAAGTGAACTACTAAATTACCTTCCAGTTCACAAACACACACACAATGAAATAGTACACGGATAGTATGATAAAAAGTGGCCACAACTATAATGGGATATTCATGGACATGAATTTGATTAGAAAACTTTATGCAATTAACAGCTTTGTAAAGAATTTTGGTTTAGAATGTGTTAAGTTTGAATAGAGAAACCAGAGAGTTTGAAATTGAAACAAGATATTCTTGGGGGCTTCGAAGGCTTGGGCAACATTGTTTATACACATAAACAACTCTTTAGTATGTATGTTAAAAAAACTAAAGGAAGAACGATGCAATACTTACACATTTAGCGATAGATTTGAGGGCAGAAGGAAAAGTTTGTGAAAAATATTAGACGAGCAAAGAGACTTCTTACTGGAATGACAAATCTTGATGTGAAAGTGAAACATGGAGAGACACTTTAGACTTAGCTGTGGTTTCAAGTATGGCTGAAACGATGACTTTTTAGCTCTCCATGTCTATTTGTTTGTTGAAGACTCAGCAAGGAGAGAGGGAGTTAGTATAAAAGTTCTAAAGCTAGCTGTGTCTAACTGAAGGCTAAATGACAAATGCTTGGAACCAGTACAATACTCTGGTGAGGAAAAATGATAGTGGCTGGTGAAATATGTGAAAATGTTAATAATATTAGAGGTTGTGAGAAAATAAACCGGCAAAGTTGATGAAGACGGTTGCTAGCATGTATGGAAGACAGGCCAAAATACTGTAGTCACAATAGGTGGCTGTAAGAAGAGAATAAGAAAATCAGAAGAAACAAAAATGACAGAAGGATAGTCGTTAGTTTCATGGAGTTGTCGCATATGTACGAATGGAAGGTAGAAAACAGATAATATTATTTCGTTTACGAAGAATATACTGCATAAGTGGAGGGACTGAAATAATACAAAAGAGCTGATGTGATAACATAGATAACGACGAAAAGAGGCTTTTATGCATACAAACATTTCCTTACAAAATTATGCAACAAAAAAAAGCTGAATAGAACCCGGATACGTTTTCTTTACCATAATACCTTTTAATTAAAAGATGAAATAAACAGTTTT
>NC_087220.1:39910090-39922590 GCF_015104395.2 Macrobrachium nipponense | reverse complement strand
CTTTCAAATTTCATTTACTAGATCGAGCTAGGCTAGGCCCATTAAGAGTCAAATTCAGCAACCGACTCATGTTAGCACAATCTATTACCAAAGTTCCGTTACTGAATAATGTTGAGGCTATTTTATTTCTAAGTCCATAAAGTCACACACCAAGACTTCAAAATCCGAGTAAAAACTGGACCTCCTCAGTGCAGTCTCTGTATTAAGAGTTTGATACCAGAACTAAACAACGATATAACGCTCGTCCAGCTGTTCCTCAAATAGCAATCTAATAACTGACTATTGCCATATGTCTGTTGTCGTACATTCCTATCTTTGTGCGTAAAAAAAGTCGATATTTACTTTGCTAAGCTATTTTGATATACATGTCCTTTATTATTCAGCTTTTTAGCCTGATGTTGGGCAGACAAAATACCAAATTAAATTTACATACACACACACACACACACTATCACATACTACATTTAGATAAGAGTCATGCAAACAAGGGCTAAAATGACGATACCACTTAGCTTATTCTTCAACCCTGTCATTTGCACTTTCATTTGCCTTTCATTGAATTTCACACGGTAGCGTTATAAAGGAAAGGGACTGTAGAACAAAGACACGAACTGTGACTCTTCAATAAAAATTATATAATATCACCAATAAGCCTACTTTGGACTTTTCCCTCGTCTTCTGTTATTCCTAGCTCGGGTTCCCTCCCATTCTGTAAGAGGCAGGTTTATATTGGTGCCCGCCCTCCCTGTTTACCGTTCTTCTTTCTGTCTTCTTCGAGTCTAAGCATCGAGTCGTATTTGACAAAAAGAAACAAAAAAGTATCATCATGCGTCAGACATCAACCAAACAGTCACTGAAATGCCTTTCAAACCTCTCCAAGGGTCAAGCGGGGTTATGCTAACAAGTCAATTATCCAATTTTGCATAAATTAGGAAGAGTGTCTTTCTCTGCATCAAACAGCACTCTCTCTCTCTTTAATATTTAATGGGAGAGGTCTAAGAGTTGCTGTTGCTAGACTGAACTGGCCTCGTGGCACAAGGCCAATCCCAAATGGAAGATTCTTAACAATGCTTTGTTTTTCATCATTCCACAATTATACAAAAACAGTAAGAAATGATAAGGAGTAATAATGTTTATAACAGCACAAACACAATATTGTAGGTGCGACATACAAACAGGCAAATCTATGACATACATTCATTTTTTCAGCTTTAGGCCATTTCCTCAAACTGGGAGTGGCTCTCGAAAGAAAAAGGACAATGGTCATTTTCGCATTTATATTTTATCAGCTGATTCAAGGATGAATTCCCTGCAAAGGTAATGATCCCCACTATTAACAGCTTCATACAACTATAAGAAGACTCATCACAGGCTACACCATTCACCTCTATCTTGCGCACACTCTATCGGCCCGTCTTCCACACTGTCTATCTAGGGCAGTGGTTCACAACCATTATTATTATTATTATATATAAAATAGTTCATCCAGACCAATGACCTGATTAACAACTCTCATAGGGATAGCGGTTCTCAACCAGGAGGGAATTCCCCCTCCCCCCAGAGAGGAATTTATGAGTTTCAAGAGGGCGGGAACTGTGACAACAGATTGGCAGGCTCAAGCTGGCACTAGGATCACACAAAACGCAGTGTGCATCGGTCCACAATACTGAGAGGTCAAGCTGAGCTTTCTCTCCGCTATCTTGCGTGTTTGTGGTAGTATTTTGTTGCATATTATTTGGAATGCACCTTTTGGTGTGAAAGGGTGCATGGGCCAAAAAAAGGTTGAGAACCATCGATCTCGAGCATTTGAGGTCTTCCTTGCTCTTAACATTTCTAGACTCCACATTCTCTCCACCAACCTAGTGTCTTTCCACACTCTCGAACCATCTCAAAACCTTGTGATCAATCCTTTTACCCAAGCTAATCTTATTATCACTTTTCTACGTATCTCCACATATCTCACCATTCCAATTCTTAGACCACGAATACTACACAAGTAACCATCTCGAATGCTTCAGCACTTACTTTCTTTCAAATTCAGCATCCACACCTTACTTCCATAACTGCAAGTTGTTTCCACTAATACTCTAGTCTGTTTGTAATCTCTTGCACACAACCAGTTGCCTTCCTTGTTCCCCTCATATTTGTAAGTTATTGCTCCATGTTTACGGTTTCCATATACCTTCATAACCTCACACTGTTAACAGTTGACACTTTGGTTTTTTTCCTAGATAGTGACCCCTTATGGATTTAACTCGGTATGCATCTACCTTTGCGGGGTGTTTAGTACGAGCCGGTTGGGGATTACCTAGGAAACATGAACAAGACTGTAAATATCATACAGACAATGACCCCCGAGAAATATTAGTTCTAAATAACGACCCCAAAAAACCCTTGGGGTCCCTATCTAGGAAAGATCCAAAACTTTCTCCGCTAGCAAGGACGTTCACTAGTTTCTGTGTTTTATCTTCACTGCCCCGGGTCAATATTTTTTCATCTGTAAACAACCATTCCACTCTATTTACAACTTTGCTTCTAAACGTGCTTTTTTCTATTTTACATAACTCCATTTATAAAGATATTAAACAACCATGGAAACGTAAAACCGTCTATGTAATCTAACATCTCTTCACTCGAACTTACCTTCTAAATTCATACATTCTCAATACTTTCTATACTGGTTTTATATCAGTAATATCATAAAATGTTTTGCGTCTAATTGTGTCTCATAAAGAGTTTCCCCTTGAATTCCAACCTTCTAAGACAGAAGTATCATAACAAAGCCCTGATGTATACAACCTCGTCTTTGCCTAGACCAAGACTCTAATTCTCCTATCAATTAATCTTTCTGTCACCTACCTTACATTCTCAGTCAAACTCCTACCATAGACTGTATCATTCTTATACAAAATGTAGGAAAGACATTTTAAAATGCCGCACCTTGACGCAGATAGGCCACATCCAAGGCCTGTGGGACTGGTAGATGTCGCTTCCCTCTGGCTTCAGGCGAGAGTTGACCCACGTCATCACTCGATGGGTCTCCAGGAAGCGGGAAAGGAAGGTCGTCTCGAAACGTTCGAACGTTTTGTTGGGCACTGAAAGAAGAACCACTTGAGAGTGCTTGAGAAAGGGACAGAGAAAGAGACCGTGATGAGAGAGAGAGAGAGAGAGAGAGAGAGAGAGAGAGAGAGAGAGAGAGAGAGAGAGAGAGATTTCCCCTTGGGAAAATGTAACGAAGGTATTGTATATGTACGTATACAGGTAAACGTAACTTCTACATGTAGTCCTATATATATATATATATATATATATATATATATATATATATATGCATAATATAACAGAAATCACTTTTAACTTACAATAAGGATTCATTTGCTGCTCGACCATCCAGTCAGTGTACCGGTCCATGAGATTACCACCGCAGGATATCTCATGCTGACCGAAGCCCCTGCGAAGAATTAGTAAATGAACATAAGATATTGAAAGAGAAATTGTACCTATACGCAAGCGGTCGTTTCTTAGTGATGTTACTCTCACTCGCATTTTGATATTGTGATTAGAAAGTATCTTATGTTAGCCAAAATAATGTAAATAGCTGCATTATGATGCAATATAAACAAAAACAAAAATATGCAAGTATGCATATACATACTATATATACATGCATATATATATATAATATATATATAAATATATATATATATATATATATATATATATATATATATATATATATATATATATATATGTATATATATATAAACTTGACCTTAAGTAGTTTCCTCTACTATGAGATGGCTCGAAATGATTGTGAGTACCCCATTCATACTTAACTTATGTATCAACCATTTCCATAAAAAAAAATTTCCACAACATTAACCACTTCATTCACACACAAAAGGCTCAAAGCCCAAACAACACTCCAGCATCCACTCCTATGTAGGACGTACTCTCCCCTCCACGGAAGTAAAGGGCTTCCACTCCAACACCTCTGATAATGAGAACGAAACAATCTTTTCAGCGGTTTATCATCCTTCACTCTTTCCACTTGACCTAACCACATCAAAACACCTCTCGTCCATATTTTCCCCTAAACTAACTTCTTCATCACTTATTCCACCATATCCAGTCCTTAATAAGGGTATGGGGAGGGAGTCTTTTTTCCCAAAACTGGAACTTTTCTTCTATAAATGTCATTGCATACATAGGTATATATACAAGATGAATTAATTGAAAATGTTATTTTTAGTTCTATTAAGAAGAAAAGTATGCCCTTCATCAGATGTTGTTCAAAGTACTGACTTTGGTTAGCAGAATTTTACTTATAATGTTGAAAGTTTGCACTGAAATTCTAAATTATATATATATATATAATATATATATATATATAGATATATATATATATATATATATATATACACGCACACACACACACACACACACACATATATATATATATATCATAGTATATATATATCGATAGATATAATATATAGTGTAGTATTTTTATACATTATATTGTGTATCACACACACACATTATATATATATTATATTATCTATATATTATATAATATATTATTTATATAGTATTATATTATATAAGCTTATATATATATATATATTTATAATTATATATATTATATATATAATATATATATATATATATATATATATATTATATACATATTTATAAAGCGCATGGAGGAAGGCCGCGTTATAAATAACAATTATAATAATTATCATCATCCATATCACTATTATTTTCATCAAGATGGAAAAACCCGATACAAAATTAAGAGCAAACAATAACCAAAGTCGAATCAGGTATTACCATAAACGAAATAAACGCAATAAAATATAAGTAAGCAAGAAGAGTAAAATGCGCTTGTCTCTGCCCTAAAATAATACAATCACCATCCCCAGGGCATAGTTAAAAGCCCTCCCAAGGCAGCAACTGGTTCAGCAGCATGAGGTACCATTTTCAATAATTGGATAGCTCTCTGTCACTCAGGGCTTGTGCAATTTCCTGCAACAGCAGGAAGAGATTTCCTACAAAACTATTTCACTGCTTAAAATGCTAGATCATAACATTCGCAATATGGTAACCTTTACATTTACTGGGTAGTACTGGTCGGATACCTTCTTGAAGTTTTTAATATTATAAAGACAAAAACATCTATATATATATATATATATATATATATATATATATATATATATATATATATATATATATATATATATATGTGTGTGTGTGTGTGTGTGTGTGTGTGCATGTGTGTGTTTGCGCTACATTCACTTTTACATGCACTGAGCAATTTCAACCAAACTTGGTATACATATAACGTAGCATCAGGGAAAGAGTACTGTGAGAGTAAGACATCACTGGCACCAAAGGGGGGTGTGGGGAGCGGGTGGAAATGGGTGAAAATATAAATAACTGAAAACAACAGATATTAGTGTCTAATCCATAGTTTTTGAGGTCGCTGAGATGAATAGTGACACTCCCAAGGCACTTGAATTCCAAGTTCAGCCCAATAGGGAGGGGGGTAGAAAGGGGTGGGAATGGGATGACATGTAAAAAATAACCTAAAATGACAGATAATAGTGTCTAAGCCATAGTTTTTGAGGTCACTGAGATGAATAGTGACCCTACTGATGCCCTTTAAGCCCAAGTTCAGCCCCGATAAGAAGGGGGTTGAGAAGGGGTGGGAAAGGGGGGTGACGTAAATATAACCGAAAATGACAGATATTAGTGTCTGATCATCCAAAGTTTTCAAAGCCACAGAGGTGAACAGAAATGCTCTTAATGCCCTTTAATTCCTTGTTTAGCGCCTGGTAGGGAAGGGGGAGGAGGGAGAAGGAGTGGGAACGGGGTGACATGTACAAAAACAGAAAATGACAGATATTAGTGTCTAATCCATAGTTTTTGATGCCATTGAGATGAATGGTGACACATCCGATGCCCTTTAAGTCAAAGTTTAGCCCCAATAGTAAGAGTGGTGAGAATGGGGTGACATATAAAAATAATAGAAAATGACAGACATTAGTGTATAATCTTTAGTTCAGCCCCAACAGGAAGGGAGGGAGAGAAGGGGTGGGAAGGGAATGACGTGTAAAAATAACTGAAAACGACAGATATTAGTATCTGATTTAGAGTTTTCAAGGTTGTTAAGATGAATAGTGACAATTCCAATGTTCTCCAAGTTTAGCACTGATAGAAAGGGAGTGAAGAGGCGGTGGGAAGGTGGTGACATCAAAAAGTAACCAAAAACTACAGATATTATGTCTCATACATAGCTTTTGAGGTCGTTGAGATGAATAGTGACAATTCCAATGTTCTTCAAGTCCAAGTTCAGCTTGATAGGGAGGGGGGTGGAAAAGGATGGGAATGGGGTGACATGTAAAAATAACCAAAAAGGACAGATATATCTAATCCATAGCTATTGAGGTCACTGAGATGAATAGTGACACTCCCAGTGCCCTTTAAGTCCAAGTTCAGCCCTGATAAGAAGGGGTAAAAAATAAAATTTAAAAATTTATGCATATTATAGTGTCTAATCCATAGTTTTTGAGATCGCTGGTATGAACAGAGACTCTCCCAGTGCCCTTCAAGTCCAAGTTCAGCCCAGAGAAATTAAAATGTCAAAAAAGCTTGGCAATGTATCTGAAGCAACTATATGTATATATATATATATATATATATATATATATATATATATATATATATATATATATATATGCAGAATCCAGGTACTATGTCGTACCTCTAAGTAAATGGGGATACAATCCACAATGAAGTAAATTCCTCTTGTAGTTTAAAATATATATTTCTTGTAAAGGATTAAAGCTTTCGACCATCACTGTGGTCTTGTTCACTAAAGTGTCACTTTAGTGAACAAGACCACAGTTGATGGTCGAAAGCTTTAATCCTTTACAGAAATATATATTTTAAACTACAAGAGGAATTTACTTCTTTGTGGATTGTATCCCCATAATATATATATATAAATAATGATATATATATATATATATATATATATAGATATATATATATATTAATTGTATATATATAATATATACTAAGGTACTACACAAATATATATATATGTGTGTGTGTGTGTGTGATATATATATATATATATATATATATATATATATATATATATATATATATATATATATATATATATACGGTACTACACATAATATTATTTATATATATTTATGTGTGTGTATGTTTTCGTGTCAGTATCAGTGAAAGTAAGACGCCTGGAGCTAAAATTCTAGAGCTATTCAGCTTGAGAGAGAGAGAGAGAGAGAGAGAGAGAGAGAGAGAGAGAGAGAGATGGTTGGGGGATCGATAGATTAAGCATTCTCACTAAATACCTCATCTGGATCACTGTGGCCCTGATGAGGTATTCACACAGAATACGAAATCCGTCCTCCCTTTCCGTCTCTGTCTGACTGTCTGTCTGTCTGTCTTTCTGCAACTCCCTTCTAACACACTTCTTTCTTCAGTCGTCTGCGTGTGTAATTATACGGTGAGTGACACTTTTATACATAACTGACCCTTTCATATAACAGAGCTTTACTATTTTAATGCCGTTTTCAAGTGAATGATTATCTTTGCAGTGATGAAGTTTAATATACGTATGAAACTCATTCGTGCTCATTTTCTCTGTTGAGAGTAAGATTACATGTGTACAGAAATTCAGTGCATGCACACACGTACGCATATATACATATACACATGCGCGCACACACACATATATATAGATGTGTGCATGTGTGTGGCGTATTTGTATTCTTTTATAACAGAGCTAACAAGAATACATTTACGTGGTTTTGCATGCATATGCAAAGTTCGACGTGATAACCACGAAAGAACTACGAAACACATGCAAATAATAATAGTATAAATTCCTTGAAACTACAAAAAACTGCAACACAGCACAGCCACAAAGATTTTTGAGAAGCGAAGCTCCACAAAAGTCGGGATCCTAAATATTCCGATACTTTCTGGATCGCTTACTATTATTTCCGAAATCCTCGTCCCTGGTACAACCGAATGACGACAAATGAATGATGCATGGCTCTCCCATTCAAGATGAACGAGGCTGCACTGTATGAATAACATTCCCGCGGCTGAATGTTATACATCGCTTTCGCTTGAAGATTTAAAATATTACTTGCTGAAGAGAGAGAGAGAGAGAGAGAGAGAGAGAGAGAGAGAGAGAGAGAGAGAGAGAGAGCTTACCTTGTCATTCGGAGGTCGAGCTTCTTCGTTATTTTCATACTGGGAGGTTAGATTAGCAGCTTCATCTGGATCTGTCAGATTCTAAAAATAATATTAATATTAATATAACTAATTTCATTATGTCTGAAAACTATAAAGTATAAGTTCCTTCAATTTCCAACAATAATTGACATGAACATTAATTTTATGAATTATGAGCTTGAATTTATTTTTTCTTTCATATAGGATTACAATTCAGCATTTTAATACTGAATAAACAATTTTCCAATAAGACCTCAGTTCCATTATAGTTTGTTACTTGTACAGCAATAATATTTGTCTATTTACCATTAGTTAAAACCATTAGATACGCTTCTCTTTGTTATATTCTCACCATATTGCTTAAAAGAATAAACAAAAGGGATTTCTTTAGATAGAAACAATATACAATGGTCACTGGCCTTGAATATGAAAGCCTCTCGTATTTGCGTAAACATCCTTCAAGCATTTATAAACATAAACCAGCTGCTGTAACCGGCGTTGCTCGGGATAAAAAGGGGCATGCCGCCCCTAATGACAACCCCTACAGGGCGGATTATACAGTCACTTTCAGAAGAAGTAGTTACTTGGGACCCTGTCGAGCCAAAGGTTTGAATAATTCGTAGAGTTTATTACATTATTTGTACCGAGTCAAAGAAGTTGTGAGAAATCAGAAGAGTTTGCTGTCAACTCTGAAAGTTGTAAAAAATGAGGGAGATGAAAAAGCGGTTTAGGCCACCTTAGAAACGGCCCTCGCATTTCGGATTTTGACTAAAATCTTCCTGGGGGCGAGGGGTGTCTATGGTAAAAATTTGGTAGCCTTTGGTAGCCTTAGCTTTCGTAGTCTGGGCGTGCATAATGAACAGACAGACGAAAATTGCCTTTTATATATATAATACAGATTATGTCCTTTGCCCTTTCTCAAAACACCAACGGGTTACACAGTTCAGTGACTGCGTTCCTCCTTGATTATCAAGATTCGGAATTCTCTTCACTACTCCTGTTTTCACAGGCTCACAAAATATTTTCTTCACGTCCAGGCTAGATAATGCACCTATGAATAAAAGTGAAATAAAACTCACATAGGGCATTCCGTACACCAAGTTATGCTTCCTGGTGATCAGGGATTTGTTCTTGGCGCAGGAGAGGAGGCTGTTGCTATGGAGATGGTACAATCTAACCCAGTCGCCATTCATGATGTACTCTGGAGCGCCATTGTAGAAACCGTCGGGCAGGTCTGGGTCGTCTTCTGGGAAGAGGATTCGGCTGAGGGAGTAAATTAACGATATGAGCGTCCATTTCAGTTAGGAGGAAACCACTCACATATACATGCATACATTATATATATATACATACACACACACACACACACACACACACACCACAAACTATATATATCTATATATATATATATTATATATATATAATATAAATATCTATATATATATATATATACTAGCTGTAACCAGCCACGCGTTGCTGTGGCTCAGTCTGGTTAATTGGAAAAGACAGAAAAGAGAAAGCGCCTTTCTCTTACTTTCTCATTCTCTCTCCAACCATCACTGACTCTTTCCCTCTTTCTTCTCACCAATACCAACTCTCTCTCTCTCTCTCTCTCTGTCTGTCTGTCTCTCTCTCTCTCCTCCCAAACAACTGCTCTTCTCAGTCTCTCTCTCTCTCTCTCTCTCTCTCTCTTACTTTTACCATCTTTGGCCTACCTAACAACCCCTTTACTCTCTCCTCCTCTTCCTTCCTTTCCTCTCGCTTCCTTTCTGCTTACCTGTCTCTTTCTTTCTCTCCAAACAATCACTGTCTCTTTCCTTCTTTCTTCTCACCAATACCAACTCTCTCTCTCTCTCTCTCTCTCTCTCTCTCTCTCTCTCTCTCTCACCTCCCAAACACCTGCTCTTCTCTGTCTCTGTCTGTCTGTCTGTCTGTCTGTCTGTCTCTCTAACCCTCCTTGTCTTTTTTCGTCTTTCTTCTCCCTAACACCCCCTCTACTCTCTCTCTCTCACTTCCTCTCCCTCTCATTCTCTCTCTGTCAACCCCTTCTCAATTATTTATGATAAATTTGTGTACGGGCAGAACCAGCACTGGTTCATGGGCAGAACCAGCTCTGTTTCAGGGAATCCCTTCTCACCCCCAACCCCTTCGGAGTGGGGGTGTGGAAGTAGGATGAAACCCCATTACAAAAACATGCGCATATTCGAATGCAATGTTGTGTCAAAATTTCAAAGCAATCGGTGAAGAACTTTCGGAGATTTAAGATTTTGAACAAACGAACATTTACAATTTATATATCATATATATATATATAATATATATATATATATACTATATATATATATATATATATATATATTATATAATATATATATTATGGATTTCAGGGTTTAAACAGAACGACAAATAATACAATTATTGATAGGCGAAGAACAACGCGTGTTGAGAAAAGGAAGAGGGTATGCATCTCAAGTGTTTTTTAATCAAATAGTCATAAGAAAGGTTTGAAACTCAAGGAACGGTACTTTCCGCACCTTACATGGACGTCGAAACTAATTGAGAGGAAGATATGTGGAAGGTGCTGAGGGTGCACGGTAAGGAAGATGATTTGTTTGCAGAAATCAATAGTTTTAATAATGGGTGCAAACCATGTATTAGAATTTGTAGGCAGGATAGTGACTGATTTGGCAAAAAATGGAGCTGAGACAAAGGTGTGCCCGGCCTCTACGACTCTTTATGTCTACCTTTATGAGTGGGATGGTATCAGAAGCCAAAGAATGACTGGAATATGTAGGTGCAAAGTTGTAGGATAAGAAATTGGGTCACGATGTGAGTACAGTATGGCTGTTGTTGGCAGATAATGCAGTATGTGCAATATAACAACACCAACAGCAGTACAACATAAGTTAAAAAAAAAACAAGAAAAATAACAGTAATAACACGATCCTTATAATCTAAAGGAAAACATTAATAACCGCGGTAAATTTCTTATGGGATGCTATTATTTACCAACTCTAGGCGTGAATCGTCCTAGAATTTGTAAATAATTGTATTATAAAAGAAATCTATAGCAGCCTGTAGTGTCTTTATTTAAATAGAGGGATTGCCTTATTATTATTATTATTTTTGTTTTGATTAATGTTATACTATTATTGTTGTCGTTATATTGCACATACTACGTATACCTTGGTCCACTCTCATTCACAAAGCATCTCAGGAGAAAGATGTTCTGACTTTTCAACATAGTGCCCCTTACTTTAATGCATCCTATGCCTCCAAATAATCTACAATATGGCTGCCTTCATCATTAATCCCAAAAGGGGCATGGAATTTGTATACAGGAGGCAGGTAGAAGCCAGACAACAATCTACCGCAAAAACATATTAAAATCATTTTTAAGAGCAAGATTCCACTAACAGGAAAGCCCATACGTCTAAAGAAATGAAAGACCAAACCAAACCTCACGAGTAAAACTGAATGGAAAGAAGTCCCTTTTCAGCGAACAGCCAGAATACAAATAATATGCTACTAAATTTAAAAAAAGTTTAACGAAGCTGTTTATTTTCTGCAACCACGTAACGATGAGGGTATTTGAAAGGATAGGCCTAGTAAGACTTTGAAGCTCCAGTTTAGCTGTGAAGTGCGCCTGGGATATGAACGGTGTGGTAAAGGAGAGTTAGGATTACGAAGGAAGGTTACAGGTGTTAAGTAAAGGACGTGTGTGTGTGTATATATATATATATATATATATATATATATATATATATATATATATATATATATATATATTAAAGACAAATAAACGAAGAGAGAGAACCGATGAAGTTCAGCAAGGCCTTTCGACTTCTTGTCTGCTAAGTAAAGGACAGGAAAGTTTTTTGTCATTATTTATATATTCAGCACGTTCCATATTTTCGTGATTCAGTTATATAACACACCAAAAAACCAAACATAACCAAAATACCAACAATATATATAATATTAATATAAATATAAATACTATATATATGTAATTATAATATAGTTATATATATATCATATTATATATATATTACAATATATAAAGTGAGGTTACACCGTTACAGGTATCAGGTAAAGGGTGTGTGCGTGCTTGTATGTGTTATATGCATGTATATACACACACACACAACTCACATATATATATATATATGTATATATATATATATATATATATATATATATGTGTGTGTGTG
>NC_087220.1:39862590-39905090 GCF_015104395.2 Macrobrachium nipponense | reverse complement strand
AAAGCAAACAACCCATAAGCAATGCAAAGAAACCCAGATTCCCAGAACCGCTAAAGAGCAACAAGATGCAGATGATCGCAGTAGTACCAGGGGTCGGTTCAGTTCGCCCAACTTCTGCCAGAGATCGAGCGCCGTGTAGCAACCCACCACAAGGACGATGAATAGGCCCACAAATTTCACGCTGAGAACGCACCCAAGCATCACGCCGGTATAAAGGTAAGTGCTCCACCATCCTTTGCTGAAGGGTCTGAAAAATGGAGGAGAAAAGATTTCCCTTGGAATTCTTCTTGAGATTCATTTGGGGAAAATGCATTTCTGATCATACCTTACTTGGGATTAGCGATTGTCGTTTTGGAGCTTTTTCTTTGTCCCGGGATTCCGGGATAAAATTAGTCCCAATCCCGGGATCCCGGGAATTCTCGGGATTTTCAGTTGTCTAAAATTGCACGTTATACCTAGTTTCCCTTTCAGGTTTTTGATGTGCTTTACATGACTAGATATGCAGAAATATAACTGTAGATTGACTGTCTTATTAATTTCACCTAATGTTTAATTCCAGCATACACTTTGTTCCTCTACTACATACATACATACATATATATATATATATATATATATATATATATATATATATACATATATATATATATATGTGTATATATATCACATATATATACATATATATACACACATATATATATATATATATATATATATATATATATATATATATATATAAACAGAACAACAAACATCCTGCAGTCAAATTTGTCCTTATATTTGTACATAATTTTATCCGGAATTTTCCGGGATGTGCAAAAATGTTTGTATGTATGTATGTATGTATACATATATATATATATATATATATATATATATATATATATATATATATATATATGCATATGAGAAACAAATTGTGTATATATATATATATATATATATATAATATATATAAATATATATATATATATATATATATATATATATATACATGGTGGGATGTGCACAGTTGCAATGTTTTAACTAACTTATTTGTTTTTATTGGAGTAAATATCCATTTGGCAGTTCATTGTTCATAGCAAATCAATAGCCTTCTAGCCTTCTTCCGTAAGAATGGTTGTTTGGGTTGAACAATGATCCTTATCTTAGTATATCCATATAGTATTTTCCCGGAGTGCAACACCAAGTTAGCGGGCTGTACTATCCACATTTATAACTGCCGTCATTAAACCCGAGACCAGCTTCTCGTACATCACCCTCTATAAAACTATGCACAATGCAAGAACCGTAGTCCAAGCTTCAGGACAAAACGTAACGTCCCTATGGTCGGGACTTGATGTCTCGGTTCTCTCTTATAATGCCGTCACGGGTGCAAAAGTGATATCACTAACTTTGCATTTAAAGTAAATTCATACAAAATTAAGTACGTTATATTTTCTTGCGAACAAAAATACACGACTCAACTAATCAGAAACAAATATAAGATCGATTTTATAAATATTACTCCTCTATTTTACTCGTTATAAGTGTGAGAGAGAGAGAGAGAGAGAGAGAGAGAGAGAGAGTAGAGAGAGAGAGAGAGAGAGAGAGAGAAATCGATTGACAAGTCTTGAAAACCCCATTTGATATATGTGTATGCCATTAAAGTACTGTACTTAAAAGACAACTGAACTCGTAAAATATCGATCTACAAGTCCACCAGCGTCGTGAACGGCAGCATTTTCCACTCACTCAACATACTTGGGTCGTTAAGTCGTTCGTGCTGTATCTAAAGTGACTCACACTCAAAGGGTATCGAAAGTGACTCATAGGTGTTTGCGAGCTATTACTTGCAAGTACTACACTTTCAGAAGGTGGTTGCAAACGCGAGCGAGAGCAAGTGATCTACGAGCATGCATTTGCAAGCAAGACTAAAACTGATGCAGAAAAGATCAGTCTGGTTGTGTGACAATGACACGAAGGATCTTTCGAATGACTTACGTAAATTACGATACTCTCTGCCAGTTGGCTGCATTGCCTCCTAGCTCTGCGAGCAACGAGCATTTACATGTAATTGTATGAATAAAAAGCTTTGATCACATGATTTATCATATTTACGACTCCGTCTGTTCTTAAGCTCTCTCTCACTCTTTCTCTCGATCGATCGATCAAGGTCTGTCTCCTGTACTAATGCGGGCTTTTTTACCACAAGAGAAACTCCAGCTTGGAAAAATACCGTTCAGACGCTTATACTTTTATCTCTAGTTCTGTGACATCATAAAACTCTGTCATTTATAAATCCATCAACCAATCGATACATCCATCTCTCCCTTTCTCTCGCCTGTGAAAATCTTTTTGATTTCGTCTGGATAACTACGGAGTTTTTCAGACACATTATATATGACATAACACGTCCCTTTGTCATATTCTGTGCACTTACCTATCTTGAAACTCGTGTATGAGACACAGTCCGTGGAAAGACGCCATGATGAAGAACATCAACAAAGGATCCAGCAAAATGAATTTACTTAGAGTAATTGTTCCAATTTCTGAAAAAAATAACAGAAGTCGAATTTAAAATTAAATCTTAATTTTTCGAAAGTTCTTCTTGCTTTCTTTGTCATTTGTTTTCTGGTAAACCTGAGCCACGGATTTCACATAAAAATGGCGTTATATATATATATATATATATAATATATATATATATATATATATATATATATATATATATATATAAATATATATATATATATATATATATATTATATATATATATATATAAATGACCTATAATCAAACTTGATACATACCAAACGTAACAAGACCAGCTGAGAAGGCAGACGCAGGTAGGGATCGCGTTAAAGTCCAAACGATGTGAAATGCAAAGGGAACCAAACATGCTCCTAATAAAGCACAGCCCTGTGGAAAATCAGAAAAATACGTGTATTTTATACATGCAAATATATGCATTTATAGAGCTATATACATACGTACATACACATGTATATATATAATATATATATATATATATATATATATATATATATATATATATATATGTACGCATTTATGTTCAACAATATGTAAATGTTTCGTAAAAATTATTTTCAACCATTGATCTGTTTCTGCATGCAATATCAATACATGTACTTTGTTTTATATTATATTATTATTATATATATATATATATATATATATATATATATATATTATATATATATATATATATATATATATATATATACATTCATACATACACACACACACACACACACACACACACCATATATATATTATAATATATATATATAATATAAACAGTACATGTATTTATATTATTGCATGCAGAAACAGAGTAATAATTTAAAAATAATTTTACGAAACATTTACATATACTGAACATGAACGCATACACACAAAACTACTAAGAAACAAACTTTTCTGTCAAAAAACGCAGTCCTATTTAACAAGGCTAGTCAGACTATTTGGCTTTTTACCCAAAAAGACTAAATAATATACCAATAAATCGAGCGCATCTGTATGTAAATGATTCCATAAAGGACAGTAATTTGAGATTATGTTTACCTCAAAAAAGTTCTGCAAGGAATTTTTTTGCAAAGAAAACAACAATGAGCTAAGATGTAGTATTAAACAATACAATGCAATTTCTCGTCTGAGGATTAACTCAATCTATAAACGATTAAATGTCAAACAAATATATTCCTAATAGACGTACGGGAGTAAAAATAATAAATCACCATATAAATGATTATACTTTTTTTTGTAATTCACATAAAAAGTAACATCAAATCCAGATTTCAAAAGAAAATTGGGATCTTTCCTAAATGGTGACCCCCAAGGGTTTTCGGGGGTCGAAATCTATCTAGGACTAACATTCCTTAGATATTCACAGTCTTTTTTTTTTTTTTTTATGTTTTTACGGTCATCTCCAACGGGCTTTTACTGAACAGGCCGCAAAGGTGGATCCATATCGGGTTAAAATATCCATACCGGGTTAAAATCCGGGGGGAGGTGGGTGGAGGTTGGGCGCGGTCACACTATGTAGGAAAGATCCGAAAATTTTGCAAAATTCTCAACAGATTTACTGAATAAAGGTTCCGATCCAACTTTCAGTTCAAATTCAAACCTAAAAGTGTTTAATGACAGAATCTTCATTTATCTAAATGGGCAATGAACAAAATACTCACAATCCTCATGGGCATAATGCCACTGTATCCTTCGTAAGTGTAACTGGGTTCGTGGAACGAATGAGTTCCGTTATAACCGCCCAGGTAACCGAAGAGGGTTAGTAATAACTGCGGGATATAAAGTTTCTACGTAAGTATATAATTACAAATGATGTATGCATGAATATGAAATGTTTAGAGAATTGTTTAAAGATACTGTTAACTTAGAAGCAAATCTAGAATATTATTTATCATAGTTCTTCAGCGGAGGATGACGATATTGCAGAAGAAAATATATTGCAATTATAATTAATGAATATACGCATTGTTCATATTGTTATGCCTTCATTTTACAGTTTTAAAAGACAAATGAGTAAGAAATTTGTGCTACATTATAATAGCCCTTCCTGAAATTGGACTGAAAACATAAATTCATTTTAGTTTGCTTTGGGCTACGTTTTCGTTATTCATGATATTTGGCATTTTATTATATATATATTTATATATATATATATATATATATATATATATATATATATATATCTGTCTATCTAACTATCGATCAATATATATATATATTATATATATATATATATATATATATATATATATGTATATATATATATATATATATATATATATATATATATATATATATATATATATATATATATATATATATATATATATATATATATATATATATGTGTGTGTGTGTGTGTGTGTGTGTGTGTGTGTGTGTGTGTGTACTGTGTGTGTATGCATGTATGTGTGTGTGTGTGAGCGTGCGCGCGCCCCCGTAACGGCAAAAAGTGGTAGAATGACAAATACCATAAATATGGAAAATGTATACCCAAACTAAAATAGTTATGTTTTCAGTGCAATTTCAGGAAGGACTATTAAAATGCATCACAAATTTCTTACTCATTTGTCTTTTAAAACTAGAAAATGAAGCTATAACATGTACAGTCATTAATTATAATTCCAATGTATTTTCTTCTGCAATATCGTCATCCTCCTCTGAAGAACTATGATTAATAATATTCTGGATTTCCTTCTTAGTTAACCGTTTCGTTAAACAATTCTCTTGACATTTACTTCTCATTTTGATTTAGATTTTCATATCTTTCTAATTTTGAAAACTGCATAAAATAGAGAATATCAGTTACTACTCCATAGTGCAACTTTCATAGAAATAGGCACAGGAGAAATGGCTGATTTATACTGAGAGAGAGAGAGAGAGAGAGAGAGAGAGAGAGAGAGAGAGAGAGAGAGAGAGAGATTTGAAGACTTACTTTTCCACCAACTGGATGCACATCGAAGAAAAACGTTCTGTTGATATACCAGCTCACCATCTTTCCGAAATGGGCTTCATCCCACCTGTAACGATGAAGATATCGAGCAAAAAATGGAAATAAAAACATGATTAGTTTTCTTTAGAAGAATGATAAATGGGAACAAACCCTCTCCGATAACCAGTGAACATGGAAACACAGGTGATCGCCAGTTTTAATTTTATTTATTACCTGATAAACATACGTCATTAGTTCCGAGTTACCAAATGTAAAATAATATAATAAGTTTTAAGAATTAAAACTGATAGTACTATCTACTTTTCAAATCTTGAATTTCCTTCTACTGTAAATTGGATACTACTTCAGCACAAAAATAACACTATACAGATGAAATGACTAAAACATTATTTCCATAAAGAAAGCAATAACAACTTCTTTGAGGTTGGATAGATCGTAAAGATGTGATAAAATAGACAGCGGGGCAATATGCATAAGGTGATTTGGTCCTGCAGAGAGAATAACGTTGTAACTTTATACTTCCAAAGGAAGTATTATAGACCTAATAACTTGATATAATGACGTCAATGTAAGTGATGAGGGAGGAAGTGAGAAGACGTTTAAACAAAAACCAAACAGTTACTAATACAGGTACCAGAAATAAGGAAAAGGAAATGAAGTTTCATTAAGGGCGTAGTAATCGTGAACATCGGCCTGCGATAACCATTTATTTGGGGAAGGGAGGTGTGGGGGATTAAATATAATTATTTCCAGACACACTGTGGTTCTTTTAACCTGTTATGTATCTTCTAGCTAGTCAATTGTAGTGAGGCAAAATTAATGTCTGTTGAGAGTTACAACGGGTGACACTGAGGTTTTAAGAAGCCAAGAAAAGACTAAAAATGAGCGTCGGTGACCTTAGAAATAACTTAAAAACAGGGTGGATGAGTGAATTCTTAAAACCATGGGCAAAGAAAAAGAGAAACTTTATTGGGAATCTTTGAAATACTTACACGACTTTGTAAGGTTCGCTTATGTAGTGCAATCTGGAGGCTACGGACAGAGCAGCGAACAGCCAGAATACAGCCCACCACATCTTCCCTTTGTCGCCAGCCCTGGCAAGAGAATGGTAGAGTTTTCAATAAATAAAATCTCGCTTTATCATAAGAGATCACGAGAGAGAGAGAGAGAGAGAGAGAGAGAGAGAGGAGAGAGAGAGAGAGAGAGAGAGAGGGAGGTGCTATTTCAATACATATATTTTTATTAGGCAATAAGAGATTCAGGGCAATATAATATTATGAGAGAGAGAGAGAGAGAGAGAGAGAGAAGAGAGAGAGAGAGAGAGAGAGCGTTTTAATGAGGCGCAATAAAAGCAAAACGACCTACAGGAAGTATTTAAATGCAAGATAAGACCCCTAATGTAAATAGAGAATTAATTACCCCCCAAATATCACGCAGTGAGAGAGAGAGAGAGAGAGAGAGAGAGAGAGAGAGAGAGAGAGAGAGAGAGAGAGAGAGAAACGAAGGAGAAAAATATTCTATAGTACAACATCGATTATGTAAAATGAAGGCATTGGGCAATAAAGGAGCGATTTAAAGGAAAATAAAAATGCAGTAATCTTTAAAAAATCCCGTACAACTTCGGCAAGATTATAGTTATTTTTCTTTCGTTTTTTTGCCGCAAATTATGAACATAAAAACCTTATAACAAAGGTACTCCTGAACCCGACTCGAAGTTATTATGATGAAGCAAAAATTACAACGATGTATCCACTGGTCTTTGTTGGACTGGAGTTTAATTTATGTTTAGCGGGGATTTGATTTGTGGGATGAGGAGATTGGTGGGGGGGGGGGGGGGGGGGGGGGGGGGGGGGGGGGGGGGGGGGGTGGGGTGGGTGGGGGGGGGGTGTTGGGGGGGGGGGGGGGGGGGCCGTTGGAAGTAAGCTGTGATAATAGGAAAGGATGTGTAGCCTGTACCTCCCCCACCCGTTGCCCATAAAGTCATATTGTGTTGTCATAATCATACTTTTAGCTTCGAAACTATCTAAGTTGTTTAAAGTCCGGCATATATAATATAATGATAATAATAATAATAATCAAACTAAAACTTCTTTCAGTTTTCTTCTGAAGATTGAAAAAGAAACCCGCAAAATCACTTTGTAACTTGTTTACTTCTAAGTATTTATATTTAGTTTTACTACACACTCGAGTACTTTCAGGCCCTATCTGTGGCCCATTTTCAAGAGATGTTTGGGATGTTATCCTGGGTCAAGGCCCAGCAGTCTTCTGGAACTTCTTCTCGTTGAACTGTCATTTATGTGATGGCTGTTCTGGTTTCCTTGAGAGTTGCCAATCCCCTCTTGTCGCTCTGATATCCTGAGCTGATGGTCAATGGGATTAATCCTTGAGGTAAGGGTGTGGTCACCAAAAGCCTGTTGGGCAGGAAACCTAATCTCCAGGTCAGCAGAGTCAATCTTAGCTTCTTTTAATATCAAAGCTCGGCTTATGGGATCTTCTGAGGTAAAACCTTTGTTTCCTTCTATTACTTTAATCTCTCTGATGAGTGCACCTTCTACTACCCTCTGATGTTCATGGACGACATCAAGCTATATGGTAAGAGCATCAAGGAAATAGATACCCTAATCCAGACTGTAAGGATTGTATCTGGGGACATCAAGATAGAGTCTGGAATAGAAAAATGTGCCTTAGTCAACATACAAGAGGGCAAAGTAACAAGGACTGAAGGGATAAAGCTACCAGATGGGAGCAACAACAAACACATAGATGAGACAGGATACAAATACCTGGGAATAATGGAAGGGCGGGATATAAAACACCAAGAGATGAAGAACACGATCAGGAAAGAATATATGCAGAGACTCAAGACGATACTCAAGTCAAAACTCAACGCCGGAAATATGATAAAAGCCATAAACACATGGGCAGTACCAGTAATCAGATACAGCGCAGGAATAGTGGAATGGACGAAGGCAGAACTTTGCAACATAGCCCAGAAAACTAGGAAACATATGACAATACACAAAGCACTACACCCTAGAGCAAATACGGACAGACTATACAAAACACGAAAGGAAGGAGGGAGAGGACTACTAAGCATAGAGGACTGCGTCAACATGAGAACAGAGCACTGGGGCAATATCTGAAAACCAGTGAAGACGAGTGGCTAAAGAGTGCATGGGAAGAAGGACTGATGAAAGTAGACGAAGACCCAGAAATATACAGAGACAGGAGAATGACAAACAGGACAGAGGAATGGCACAACAAACCAATGCACGGACAATACACGAGACAGACTAAAGAACTGGCCAGCGATGACACATGACAATGGTAACAGAGGGGAGGGCTCAAGAAGGAAACTGAAGGAATGATAACAGCGGCACAAGGTCAGGCCCTAAGAACCAGGTATGTCCAAAGAACGATAGATGGAAATAACATCTCTCCCATATGTAGGAAGTACAATACGAAAAATGAAACCATAAACCACATAGCAAGTGAATATCCGGCACTTGCACAGAACCAGTACAAAAAGAGGCACGATTCAGTAGCAAAAGCCCTCCACTGGAGCCTGTGCAAAAAAGCACCAGCTACCTTGCAGTAATAAGTGGTACGAACACCAACCTGAAGGAGTGATAGAAAACGATCAGGCAAAGATCATCTGGGACTATGGTATCAGAACAGATAGGGTGATACCAGACGTGACGTTGATTGACAAAATCAAGAAGAAAGTATCACTCATTGATGTCGCAATACCATGGGACACCAGAGTTGAAGAGAAAGAAAGGGAAAAATGGATAAGTATCAAGACCTGAAAATAGAAATAAGAAGGATATGGGATATGCCAGTGGAAATTGTACCCATAATCATAGGAGCACTAGGCACGATCCCAAGATCCCTGAAAAGGAATCTAGAAAAACTAGAGGCTGAAGTAGCTCCAGGACTCATGCAGAAGAGTGTGATCCTAGAAACGGCGCACATACTAAGAAGAGTGATGGACTCCTAAGGAGGCAGGATGCAACCCGGAACCCCACACTATAAATACCACCCAGTCGGCTTGGAGGACTGTGATAAACCAAAAAAAAAAAAAAAAAATAATAATAAAATAAATAAATAAATAAATAATAATAATAATAATAATAATAATAATAATAATAATAATAATAATAATAATAATAATAATAATAATAATAATAAACGGGTCGTTTCGCCTAAAATTAGTTTCTTACAGAGATGATCTTCTTCCTTGAAGATTTGAACCACTGACCTATGGAGCATTAAGCCTATTCTTTTATCTGCTCAGCAACTAAAGATAGTTGACGTTTGCTTCAACGAAGATTAGCTTCAGGTTACAGCACTAGTTTGGTCCTTCACTGGTCAGCAGTTAAAAAAGTCAGTGTTGGGTTGGATGTTACTATTAGCAGCGGAAGCAGCTACAATACCACCAATAAAAAAAGTAATAATAGAACTATAGGACTATATGGTAAACGTCTGACCCCCTGAGCAATAACAAATGAAAAAACCTTCCTTAACCGAACAAATTAAACACGTTCATATATTGTCAGTTATTAGTGGAAACAAAAAATAACTGACCAGAAATACAGCCTCTAAATTCAGTACATCAAATAAATTAAAATGCGCTAAAATCAACGGCCAAATAGCATGTTGTTTCGCCAACGAAAATTTTTTAAATATGTTAAACTTTATCAGAAATAATCTCTCTGTACTATTTAACATGCACACTATTTATTTTTTGTATTTTCATTCTAATATAAATAAATAATAAATATCCTATCATAAAATTCCTGTATCTTTAACTCAACGCGAAACATCTGTTCAGACCTTTTTAGGCTTTCCTATCCCCCCACAAGAACAACAACAAGTACAAAGTAGTTTGCAGGCTTACTCCACAAGTAAGAAACAATAATAAAAGCGAGGATAGACCCACCAAAGTTAGTTACATTTCTATACAATTCTTATAGCATATGAATAAATATATAGTATACACACACACACACACATATATATGCTTAAAAAATCACAGTAGATGCACGTGACTTCATTAAATAAGCGAATACCACAGGAAAATGATAGTCAGAAATCCAAGCGCTTTCGTCTTTACTAAGACATTGTCTTAGTAAAGACGAAAGCGCTTGAATTTCTGACTATCATTTTCCTGTGGTATTCGCTTATTACACACACCCACACACACACACACACACACACACACACACACACACACACACACATATATATATATATATATGATATATATATATATATATATATATATATATATATATATATATATATGATTGATATAAATGTTCTGTTACAACAGAAGTCCATCAAATAAAAGGAGCCCTTAAAGACCTCAAAATATAGACAGAAGTACTATATTTCAGAAACTGTTGTCTCTCTCTTCAGGTAGGTAAGGAATGATCAGAAGAGTTACAGAAAAGGAGGTATTTATACCAAGAGAGCCATCCACAGTTAAGCCAATTTAGGTCACTCCCGTTGAAAATTCCTCTTTAATCCTCTTAAGTGTTGGTTGAAGGAAGATTTTATCTACGACATCTGAGCCCCAGGTACCCTTTGAGATGTTCATTACCTGTCTTTGTTTAATCAAGGCCGATTCTATCATCTGACTTTTGTATTGACAGTTGCTGCTATAAATTATATGTGACAAATTCCAGTTTATTCAGTGGTTATGGTTATTCCTTAGGCCCTTTTTCTCGCAGTCATATTAAACATTCGGAAGATTTTTGTCACGAATTCAGAGAAGCACAGATACCACTTCACAACGTAAAACTTTTAAGCCTTGAGGTAGATTCTCTTTTCACAAAAGTACCAGTACAGGACGTTCTACAGTTTTTGAGGGATAATTATCCCCTATTCCCATTGGTGCTTGACAAAATAATAAAGTTAGTTGAATCATGAGTATCCAATAATGTTTTTTCATTTGGGGAGTCATTTTATAAACAAATATTCGGGTGTAGTATGGATAGTCATTTAAGTCCTATCTTAGCCAATCGATGTCTGGAATACTTTGAAACTACAGTAATAAATGCAATAAAACCCAAAAACATGCTGTGGAATAGATATGTAGATGATATTCTAACATTTTCGGAAAATAGATGGGGCAATTTCAATGAATTCTTTTCAAAATTAAAGGCATTAAAGTTGAATGGGAAACAGACAACAAAATTCCTTTTCTTTGTTTTAATAATTAGATACACGACAGAATACAAATTTACCATATACAGAAAACCAACGTTCTCACTTTCATACATTCACTACTGTAGCTATCATGACATTCCTATCAAGATAGGCGTAACCAGCAATCTATTCTTAAGAGCCTTACGAATTTGTTCCCCAGATTTCCTGGAAAAGGAATTTGAACTAATTCGTAAGCAGCTTTCGTCTTTAAGGTATCCTGACCATATAATTGAGAAAGCGGTCCAAGAAGCAAATGTAATTTTCTACCGTCCCCCTCAGGACAAGAACGGAGAGACACCCAACAATAAAATAAAAATTCCACACCTGGACAGGATTAAGACGGTGACCCAGACTCTTGGAAAATCTAACCCTTCTACTTAAAGCTACCCAGATACCTTAACCAAATCCCTGATTAACGTCCAACGAAATCCCATGCCTGGACTGTGACCAATCTTACATCGGATTTACTGGAAAATCACTTCCCCAGAGATTAATTCAACATGAACGGTCAGTTCGGTATGGACAACAGAACTCAGCTATTTTCAACCATATAAATAACCATAACCACCGGATAAACTGGAATTTGTCACTTATAATTTATAGCAGCAACTGTCGATACAAAAGTCAGATGATAGAATTGGCCCTCATTAAACAGAGACAGGTACTGAACATTTCATAGGGCACCTTGGGCTCAGATGTCGTAGATAAAATCTTCCTTAAACCAACACTTAAGAGGATTAAAGAGGAATTATCAACGGGAATGACCTGAATTGGCTTAACTGTGGATGGATCTCTTTTTATAAATACCTCCTTTTCTGTAACTCTTCTCATTCCTTACCTACTTGAAGAGAGAGACAGCTGTCTCTAAAATATAGTACTTTCTTTCTATATTTTGGTGTTTTTATGGACTCCTTTTACTATATATATATATATATATATATATATATATATATATATATATATATATATATTATATATATATAATATTGTTAAGGATTGAAGCCAGAACCAAGGCAAAATAACTCTTTTTAGAAGAATATTCAGACATTTTTTTTCAGTCACCACTCTTCACCAGCCTCCGAGCTCTTTGAGTACCCCTTTGTCCCGTACGATTGGCTGTCTTTGAAATTAAATTCCACAGGAATACAGCAGGGCCCCATGATTCAGACTTTGGTTGGTGCTTCTATTGGAAGGAGAGAGTGGACGGACCTTGGGCATAGCACATGTTGATGAGCGATGACACACTTGCCTTCTGTTGGAACGCCGTGCAAACCTTGGGACTGAAGTTATAAAACGAGGATACAACAGACAGACCTTCTTAGAACTTTCCCAGCTGCCGTTGGGATGACACCTCTCACTCCCTTGTTCTCCCTCTCCTCTGGGGGCTCCCCTGTGTTCATTTATTGCCCATAGTGAAAGAAATACTGCTCAGCAATTTGGAAAAAGCCAAGACCATGGACTTTTCCCCTATTGGCTCAGCATTACATTCCCTATTTTTGTTTACTGTAACACAGTCCCCCATTGCTACCGTTGATGTTGTAGATAATTCCCCTTGCGAGTGGACTTTGATGTGAAATAATAAAAGAAAATCGTGTTTAACATTCCACTCGTGTCTATCACCTTAGTACTGATCCTAGAATGCAATCTCTTTGCAGATACAAATATCTTGTTTAACTGTGCGAGAAATTTGGAACCCGTTGTCCCAGTCATGTGTCCCGGATGACCTGCAATCAACCTCCTTCCATTGCATTTCTGGACCCGTTTGAGTCTCTCTCAACCTTAAGCTGTAAATTGCTTACTCACGTAATTTAGAGTAAATATACTTCAGTTGATCTAAATCTCTAGAGTTTCATATAATTTTTTCCCCTCCATTGATACCGGCATTCAGTTGTAGAATTTTCTTATGTTTCTGTTCCATAGCAAGGCCTTTTAGGAGTGACAGTAAGTCACTTCCACATTTTTTCAGACACAGGAAGAATAGTAGGCAGGAATTCGTCCCTAGTGCTTTCGTCCTTTAATGAGACATTGTCGTGACGCGCAATGTCTTATTAAAGGACGAAAGCACTTGGTACTAATTTCTCCCGGCTATTTTTCCTGTACTATTTGCTTACATCATGAAGTCACGCGCACCTACTGTGATTTTTTTAAGCACAAACACTCTCACACACACACATATATAGTATATATATAATATATATAATATAGTGTATATATATATATATATATATATATATATATGAGTGTGTGTGCGTGTGTGTGTGAGGGTGTGTGTGCTTAAAAAATCCCAGTAGATGCACGTGACTTCATGTTATAAGCAAATAGTACAGGAAAATAATCGGGAGAAATTCGTAACAAGTGCTTTCGTCCGTCCTTTCATGAGACATTGTGCGTCTCGACAATGTCTCATTAAAGGACGAAAGCACTAGGGACGAATTCCTGCCTACTATTCTTCCTGTGGTTTTTGGTTTTAAATACACACACACACACACACACACACACAACACACACACACACACACATATATATATATATATATATTTTATATATATATATATATATATATATATATATACATATATATACAGGCGCACTAAGATTACGAACTCCTGCTTTTACGCCAGCTGTTACCGCAAATCGCTAACTATTAATTTCAACAGTTCACTGGGTTACGCCTAAAACAACACCTGTTACGGGGTTACCGGAGGGTAGGTGGTTAGTTTTCTGTAATTCCTGGTCTGGGGTCCTTAGGCTCTGGATTAGGTCGGAGGGGGTGTTTCAACCATAGAAAACGATAGATATGCATATGAAAGAAAACGTAAAGCATTATTATCTTTTTCAGGGAGTACCTGCACAAAAAAAAATGCCATTACATTAATCTGTCTATGTCTCTTTTCTCTCTTTATATATATATATATATATATATATATATATATATATATATATATATGGTGTATAAATATATATATATATATATATATATATATATACTATATATATATATTATATATATATATATTTTTTTTTTACATATACAGACATATGTATTTTTTCAGCGTTAATATCAACGACATGATTTGGTACAACTTCAGTCATATTGCAGTAGTTGCCATTCAATTTTTAATCAGTGTCCCAATATAAATTGCTTTAGTTTTAATCTCGAACAACAATCAAATTGCAGGGTGAGTAATTTAGTTTAAGAAACATACCAGTTCTGCTACACCGGCTGGATAACTTCAAATGTCCGTTGTGTTAAGTAAATGGAGCTGAGCATTAGTGTATTAAAAAGTTCCTTTCGTGAAACGAAAATTGTAACCAAAAAGAGAGATTTATTATTTCCGTGTGGAATTCGAACGGATGAAAATATCACCTTTTATTAATACAGCTGTATTAATGAGAAAGTAGACTCAGTAAAACGATGGAAAAAGAGACTGGGTCAACAGAAGTACTGACTTGTTAGAGGATTGTAAATGAGAGAACTTAAAAAATAAATTGCATACAGAGAAGGAAATGTTTTGAATATAAAAAGACAATTTAAATTTTTATAACATATACCGAGGAGGGGAATCAAAATCCAGATTTTGATCTACATAAAATTGATAATATTAACAACATCGTCATTAAATACACTTATTGAAAATGCAAAATGACTTTCATATTTTACGCTATCCACTTAAATTCAGAGAGAGAGAGAGAGAGAGAGAGAGAGAGAGAGAGAGAGAGAGAGAGAGAGAGAGAGAGAGAGAGAGAGAGAGAGAGAGAGAGAGAGTCCTTTCACAATTTCACAGAAGCGCAGATCCGATAATCAATCTAATTGTAAACAATATATCTTGTTAACCTCTCTGCAAGGAACGTTACAGCTACCTGGTCAGCAATAAATGCATTTTAAATTTATAGTATATATTCAACAAAATACAAAACTATGATAAAATAATGTATTAGAGATAGAGAATTCACCTTGCTCTTCTTTACGTAAGTAACCTTTTCCCCTGATAAAAATTTGAAACTCTTTCATCACTTTCAATCAATTAACCTCTATGTTGCTGACTTTTCAGTCTGTGACGCTGCTTCAACGTGCAACTAACGTAATGGAAAAGAAAATTCATTTTTACAATTGATTTTATTATTTTTATGTGTTTTACGCTTTTTACAAACATTGAAAGGTGAGGTAACATTCTTACTCACTTCATATATATAATATATATATATTATATATATATATATATATATATATATATATATCTATATATATATTAGATATCTATATTACGCTTAATTATCTATATAATTAAATCTATTATTATTCTATATATATAATTAATATATTATATATATATATATGTTATATAGTTATATATATAGATAATATATATATATACATATATATATATATATATATATATATATATATATATATATCTATATATATATATATATATATATATCATATATATGTATATATATATATGTATAATATTATATATGATGGCATGTTGGATGAAGATGGGAACTTGGTCACAGACGAAATGGAGAAAAGGAATCTGTTTGCAAGGTATTTTGAAAGATCTCCTAAATGTTGATACTACCGGTAGGGATGAGTGCATTGCAGATTTAAACGAGGCCCTGGAGGTACAAGAAGAAGACATTAGTGCATAAGAGGTGAAAGAGGCCTTAAAATCTGTAAAAAATGGAAAAACTGCTGGCGTGTGCGGGATAACTGCAGAGATGCTAAAAGCAGGAGGACGAAGGATGATAGAGGCATTAAGAGTTGTTTTTAGCATAGTTTGGAGAACAGAGGTGGTACCCAAGTGAGTGGAAAAAGGCAATTATGATACCAATATATAAAAATAAGGGAAGCAAAAGGGAGTGTGGTAACTATCGGGGCATAAGTTTACTGTCAGTCCAAGGAAGATATTCATGAGAGTAATACTTAACAGAATAAGACCTATAGTAGAAGAGAAACTTAGAGAACAGCAGTGTGGTTTTAGAAGTGGAAGGTCAACAGTGGATCAAATTTTCACCTTAAGACAGATAATTGAGAAGAGATGGGAGTATGCAAAGCTAATATTCTGTGCTTTTATAGACTTGGAGAAAGCGTATGATTCAGTATGGAGAGATGGAATGTGGAGAGTGGCAGAACACTATGGTATACCACTGAAAGTGATAAGGATACTAAAGAACTGGTACCAAGGAGTGTGCAGCTGTGTACAGCTGGATGGACAGCAAAGTGAATGGTTCCCAGTTGGAAGTGGGCTAAGACAGGGATGTGTTATGTCACCCACCTTGTTTAATGTATATATTGACCATATAATGAGAAGAGTGATGGAGAATGAAAACAGAGGGGCTAGTATTGGTGGAGAAGTTTTTATGGAGTTGGACTTTGCTGATGATGTTGCGTTGGTTGCTGATACGTGGCTGGTGCTGGTAGGTATGGTAATGAGGATGGAGACAGAGACACCGAATTTTGGCTTGAACATCAGCACAAAGAAGAGCGAGATCATGGTTGTGAGTAAGGATGATGATTGGGTTGCACATGGAGGATATGACAATCAGAGGACAGGAACTCAAGCAAGTTGAGAAGTTTGTTTACTTGGGAAGTGTGGTAACAGCAGACGGGAGGCAAATTGAAGATATACAAAGAAGAAAACTAGGAGCAGCAAGAGCTTTTGAGGTTCTGAGAAAAAAACGTTTGGTCGAGGCATGAAATCAGCTTGAGAACTAAGATGAGAATATTCAATGCAGTAGTACTACCAGTCCTGATGTATGGCTCGTCCACCTGGGCACTGACCAGAACAGAGGAGAAAAGGTTGGATGCTTTTGAGATGAAGCTGCTGAGAAGAATACTTGGCATTAAATGGGATGATTATGTTAGAAATGAAGACATCAGGGTGAGATTGAGGCAAAGGCCAGTCAGTACCAGGTTTGAAGAGGGGAAGGCTGAAATGGTTTGGACATGTTGAGAGGATGGAAGAGAATAGAGACCCCAAGAGAGCACTGAGAGCAGTACAAATAGGAAGAAAGACCGCTGGGTAGACCAAGAACGAGGTGGATAGACATAATTGTCAGGGATCTTGAGGATGAAATCCAAACTTAGAGGAAGAGAGGGAAATGGCTCGGGATAGAGACAGATGGAGAGAACTGTATCAGCCTTATGCCACTGGCCAGTGGCGGGAAGATAAATCTAAAATCTAAATATATATATATATATATATATATTATATATATATATATATATATGGCGCAAAATATGAGGTCAGCAAAACACACAAACACACTCACGACACACACACACACACACACACACACAACACACACATATATATATATATATATATATATATATATATATATATATAATATATATATGTGTGTGTGTGTGTGTGTGTGTACATATGTATACGAATATATATATATATATATATACTTGTGTATGTGTTTTACTGGCCTCATATTTTGCGACGTCAGTTTAATAAAAATTTAAATAAACTTTTCAAAACTGACAACCGGTGTAGTGAAGTTAGCATCAATAATTATGTAAAACAAAATTTAAATAATTTTATATCGTACTATCGGTGGCAGAGACCATTGTGGTGCGTTGTTCATTTAGCAGTTAAAAGAAATAAATGCAAAACCATCGCTGTCTTTATTAACCATACAAATAGCAAAAACAGACAACTAAATAATAAAAATGTGGATAGGTAATGAAATAAAAAAAATAAATAAATAAACCTTATTACTAGAGTCATTCGACTGACAGAAAGTATGTTACGAGAACGTTTCCCATGAACAAACACAAAAACAGCATGTTATTAAGAGAGTTTAACAACATGTTCCAGGGTCCAACTTGAATATGGCTGACCATATTGCGGACTAGTATTAATGTCTGCGAGAAGAAGAAGAAGAAGAAGAAGAAGAAGAAGAAGAAGAAGTAGTAGCAGTTAAATTAATTTCTATCGAGGTCTTCTTTTCATTTCTATTTACTATTGCATAAGGGCCATTCGTATTCATTCAATATTATTATTTCCTGGTTCTTTTGCCTTTTATTTTCGAAGCAGGATAATTAGGTAACAAGAAATTTACAGAGAGTAGAATAGAATATACAACTTGGGCTGGTCAAGCGCTGGACCTATGAGGTCATTCAGCGCTCAAAGGAAAATTGTGAGAAAGGTTTGAAAGGCGTAAAAGGGGGGAAAATTCGCGGCTCCACTGTTAAAAACTGTTAGAAGAGGTTGGAAAGTAAGGTGAACGAGAGAGAATATGAACGGAGGTACAGTAAAAAAGAATTAAAGGGGTTGCAGCTAGGGGCCGAAGGGACGCTGCGGAGAATCTTAAGTAATGCCTAGAGTGCGCTCTTCGAATGAGGAACATTGGGTTTGTGTCACTAAATATAAACGGATTATGGGAGAGGAAGTTTTTTTTTCCACGGGATGGTCATGGGAGTAAGTATGTGCTGGTGTAAGGACACAGTCACTTAAATAGAATTGTAAATAGCAACTTACTTACGTTAAAAATGAAAAAATAAAATAAAATAAAACTGTATCCTAAAATTAGGAATAAAATATTTCTTCCTGAGTAATAATGCAAAGTCTTAATTTAATATTTCTAAGAATAATTTTTCCTTAAGGTCATCATAACTAACCTTTTGAACAGATGGCACAAACTTTAAGGACCTGAAGTAAAAAAAAAAAAAAAAAGAATCCCACTGCAACAACAGCGATAGTAAGTAAAAAAAATCCGCGTTGCAAATAAGGACCATAAAGTTAAAAAAAAAAAATCCCACAACAACAATAGCGATCGTAAATAAAAAAAATATAAAGTTGCAAAAAAGCTGCAGGAATAGTGATCATACAATTAACATCCCACTGCAAAAAATAGCGATCGCAAAATTTCATAGAAAAAAATACCGCCACAGTAAAAATAAGGATCGTTAAGTATAACATCCCAAATAAGAAAAAAACGATCTTAAAACAAAGAAAAATTAACGTAAAAAAAAATTCCACTTCAAAATTAGCGAACGTAAAAAAATTTCAACTGTCACCGCAAAGCAAAATAGAATTCCACTGCATAAGTAGAAGCTGCAACATATAAAACACCACTGACGAAATAGTAATCGTAAAGTAAGATATGCCACTGCAAAAATTGTGATCAACAACATGCGTTGAGTCTCTATATCAAGTCTCTAAGCCTTCCTAAGACGACAAAGTAATTATTGTTATGATTATTATTGTTATGATTGAAAAATCCTCATAGTAGCACGAGTCTTCAAATGGAGAAGCAAATCCACAGTTATGTAAATGTACATATATTTAAATCTAAAAACAGGTAGGATAGCTTTCGGGAACAGATTCCCGAAAGCTATCCTACCTGTTTTTAGATTTAAATATATGTACATTTACATAACTGTGGATTTGCTTCTCCATTGTTATGATTTTTATTTTCAAAGTCTCATAGGGGTAGCCCGAAAGAGCTGGAAAAGTTGGACAGCGAAGGACGTTCAGTATTGCATAGGGTGGCCCGAGAAAGAATGTTTTTCCAACTGAAAGGCCGGCTTGATTTATACATAACATATACTCTTTTTTTTTGTACAATTACGCTATTAAGATTGCATCACTTTAAGAGAGATACCGTTCGGATCGTTTTTCTTTTTTATTTTCCTTGAAATAATTAGTTTGAGAAACATTTTATAATATGAAAATTGAAATCTATTGTCACAAGTAAAAAAAAAAAAAAACACACACACGGAAAAACCTTGTTCCTTGCAGGTTTTTAAGTATTTTTGTCAGAATCGTTATGAAATATTTCATTATGGTAGCTATGAACAGTCCTACCAACCGTGTCAACAGAGTATAAAGAGTATAATCGGTATAAAGATTGTTATTTTATGCAAATAATATGTGAGCGAGTGGAGTTTGTCTCATCTAATGTTATCAGGTTATCATTTGTTTAAAGATCTCTCTATTAAAAGTGAAAAACGTTATTTCAAGTTATCATATGAAATATAATATCAAAAATATTACATAATATTATAGTTTCCTTAAATTAATATAAATCTCTTCCGCTTGACCGTGGGTTGGTGAAATGCATTGAAGTGTGAGGTTCGGTTACGTGACACGCCTGCAACGCCGAATTTTGAGACTGTTGTTGATGCACGATAACTGATAAATCTTACATGCCATTTGTTTTTAATATGATAAAAGAACGTCAAATTGACAGAACATTTTTATAAATATGAAGGAGAATTCAGATACACCGCGGAAAGGAATCAGAAATACCTTTTTTTTTCCTTTAATAAATGAATGGTTTAATGCTAGTCATATAGCTCTAGAATTATTATAACCAGTAACGACATGTGTGAACGGAGTTATCGGTGCTTTTGGGAGTCATACCAAATAGCAGGATGTGAAAAGCATTCATAAACTGAAACGGGATAGAAACCGCACTCATACTAATTGTATGGGATAAACATACATAATTTACCGTTGTTTTTCTTTAATTTCGTTCGAAAGGATATATTGACTTATCTTTAGATGTTGCTGTTCTTTCTATTGTCACAAAAGCATTTACTGGACTTTTATTAGTTGATATTATTCTACTAGATGAAAATTTTTCATGTTGCGTTTCAACCTCTTGCTGAATGTCAACATTATCTACCAACCATTACGAATATTGATAATATATGGAAACACATGGTTTCTGTTTTTCTATTTTACGTCATTATGAACAATGTAAACATTTTTTTAAATTTATTTATCAAGAAATGCTTAATCCAGTCCTCAGACATACGGTTTCATGACATAAATACAGTTCACATGGAACTCGAAAACTCACCGAAAATCGTCCATAATCTTCACGACTCTTTTGCTGAAGGTGACATTGCCCAGGGCTCTCTCACTCTCCAAGTTCTCGACCTTGCTCTCAGGGACGGGGTCACC
Organism: Macrobrachium nipponense; assembly: GCF_015104395.2. Taxonomy (NCBI): domain Eukaryota; kingdom Metazoa; phylum Arthropoda; class Malacostraca; order Decapoda; family Palaemonidae; genus Macrobrachium; species Macrobrachium nipponense. The sequence continues at coordinate 39,883,466 of NC_087220.1, read as the reverse complement.
CTTGAGGCTCTCCTCGCTGTCACTCATGATGGCGGGACTCAGTCCTGGTCAGGAAAGTAAGGAGATCAATGAGAGAGAGAGACAGAGAGAGAGAGAGAGAGAGACAGACTTATGTTACAGCATCACTTACAAGTAAGTTTCTAATAACCTTATCGATTATGGAAGAAAGTCATATCAAATTATGGTAACTAATTCATATGAAATTGTAGTGACTAATTCATATCAAACTATGGTAACTAATTCATATCAAAATGTGGTAACTACCCAACCTGTAGACAATTTTTCACACTCCCTGTAACAGAAAAAAATATGTGTGAAGGCAAAATACAGTTTCGTACAATTAAACTAAAATAAATCAAGGTAATTTCGTAAAAATACGTACATATACGCACAATCAAATATACAACTTCGCTGTCTTCACGCACTTCACGGCAGCATTACAGGACTTTTCACTAAATCTAATCTCTTCGCCATCTTTGTTTACCTCCCTTTTAATCCTCTCACGCTGCCCATTCTGAGAGACAGTTCATCTAACCTGCTTCATTTTTTTTATCGCACAGGAAAGAATAGAACAGAATTTAGGTCAAAGGACAAGCGCTGAGACCTGTGAGGTCATTCAGCGTTGAAACGGAAATTGGGAGTGGTAAGGATTGAAAGGTGTAACAGGAGGGAAACCTCAAATCAATTGCACTATGAAACGATTGTTAGGAGAGGGCGGATAGCAAGAAGGAAGGAAGAGAGTATGGACAGAGGTACAGGAAAATGAATGGAAGAGGTTGCATGCTCTCACCAACCATGACAATGGTTCTCACCAAATTACGGTACCTAAAAAGTAGCCAATTCTTCACGCCTTGCATGAAGGGAGAAAATATGCATTGCAAGATATAGTTTCATAGAACATAAACTTAATCAAATGAAATTAAATATGGACACAAATCTACTCTATGACATCGATGTTTCACTGACTTCACATCAGTATTACAGGGATTTTCAATAAATCTCTGCCGCCCTTTACTCCCTTTCATTAATCCTCATTCGTAGCATGTCATTCATTCTCACTCGTCTCATTTCATTCATTCTACTTGTCGCAAACGAGACAATTCAACTAAACTGCTTCAATTTTCGCTTACTCACGGAGTAAGCCTACAAATTAATTTGGTGTTGTTGTTGCTGTTGTTGTTCTTGTTGTGGGGCTAGGAAATTTCTGTGGAAGAGCCTAAGAAGGTCTGAAAAAAGTGGTTCGCGTTGAGTTAAAGATACAGGAATTTTAGGATAGGATATTTTTAATTTATTTATTAGAATGAAAATGTAAAAAATAAATAATGAGCATATTAAACAGGTCAGAAATAATATTTGTAATAAAATATAGCGTATTTATTGTATTTATTTTAATGTTCGTTGGTGAAACATCGTTCTATTTGACAGTAGATCTTAGCACGTTTTAATATACGTTGAAAATGAGGACTATGTTTACAACTTATGCTTCAGGGGAAAATCTTGAGCGCGTCCCGATCGGATCACACCTCGATTTTCTTTCGCTTGTTTGTTTATAGGAAAGATCTCAGGCTTCCACAAAAGGGAGTCAATGAATGTTAAATTTGGGATGTAAGAAGTGATTGTTAAACGTATAATGGTAATAATAAAAACTGGTCAACAAGTTTCATCGCCATAATGTGATATTTGCAAAGGTACATAGACCAATGGCCGAGAGGCGGTGTGACCTGGCACCTCCTGGTATTTGACCAACACTGAAAAACTCTCTGAATGTTTTCCTTCGCGGAATGGAATGGAATATAGTGTCTAGGCCAAAGGCCAAGCACTGGGGCCAATGAGGTCATTTAGCGCTTAAAGGGAAACTGCGAATATGTAGGTGTGGAAAGTTAACAGGAGCGAAAACCTCAAAGCAGTTGCACTATGAAATAATTGTTAGGAAAGGGTGGATAGCAAGATGGCAGAAAGATAATATGAACGGAGGTACAGTAAAAGGAATGAAAGGGGTTGCAACCAGGGGCCGAAGGGACGCTGCAAAGAACTGTTAATAATGTCTACCAACTGCGGACGCAGACTAGATGCAGAGCGGAAAGTATAACAGATCACTCAAGTTTATCTTAAAAATATTAACAAAACTACAATAACCGTCACTAACTTTCAACAGATATTAGGAATCTGGTGGAGACAGTAATAGGTACTTTAAATCAAATCGGTATCTCATCCATCAACAATGGCAAAAGTAACAACCATTCTAATTTACGTTCCTGCGCTTACAGAAAATATCTACGTAAATTTCCATTTCTCTATGCAGCAGATCTTCATTTTCACGTAATATAACTTGATGACTAAGACAACCTGTCATACACATATAATTTCTAATTAAAACGTCGGCGTACAATGATAAGCCATTTGGTCAGAGCAAGGAAAACAAAATTCTGTTATTACCCGTTATTTAACAACAAAATACGTTGAATTTCACGGTATCATTATGGACACTACATTCACGTAAGAAAACAAACCATCTTTACCTAGAAAACTGCAATTAACACATAATGTTAATAAACAATAAATATATTTTTCATTGGTAAGCGGAAATACTCGCTGGTACACAATCCGTTGGCGCCTATCAACTAAAGATTATATTTAGTTATATCCCTTAAGCAGATTAAACGAGTTAAAAACAGAAACCGATTTGTAACTACAATATCAAAATATTCATGATGACAACTACCTTCAATTTGATGACAACCCACCTGTCGGCTGGCTGCGTTCACTTGCAACAGGAAACTTATACAAAACAATGCTGCCGTGTCCTGTCTACGCCACGGTGTCTCGTCGCCCAACATGTCGTACTGCACTGCACCTTTATTCTTATTTCCATATCACTGTAAATTTTGTGGTTACATTCAAATATTGTTAATTTTACGTATTGAAATGTGATATTTTTTCGGCTTTGAATGTAGGGCCGAGCAGAAACAGTTGCTCACACACATATATGCCTTATGAGAATCCTGATTTCTTGAGGGAAAATTAGAATATTTTCTTGCGTGATAACGAAAAGGTACCCTTTGCAGTACAGAGATTATCGTGATTGACGAATATCTGATTAAAACCTCAGGCAACGACACTGTGAATTACGAATAACTAATGAACATTAATTCGCTAAATGTCTGCCACATTTTCTGACGATTTTTCCTTGTAAGAAATAGTCATTTCCACATTAAGCCTCACAGCATCCGAAAGACAACGAAAAATGTTTAAATACAGTTATGTTTATAAACATTATAAATGAATAAAAAAGACACAAAAATTACCTTTCTACAAAGCAATCAATATTACAAAAAATAACCTAGGTCTGAACTGGCTGACGTACAAAGTCATTACCCATTACGTGGCGATCCCTGACCCCTGGGGCGACCTGCGGAGGCCTGCGGCGGTCGGTCCCGTTGGTACTAGGTAATCTGTATCCTGTACCATATACAGAGGTTATGGAAGTAGACTTATGTCTATCTATGCGTTCATAATAATAATAATAATAATAATAATAATAATAATAATAATAATAATAATAATAATAATAATAATAATAATAATATCTACAATCCGTTGTAGTCTCCGGATATACTATATTGAAATACAACCAGAATAAAATATATATTTCATATATTTTAGTATTGATAACACTAGACCTTGGCATTCAAAATACTAAATTAACATCATGAATATAGGCCAATTACTTAGCAGTCTCGCAGATTATGAAAAACGAATAATAATAATAATAATAATAATAATAATAATAATAATAATAATAATAATAATAATAATAATAATAATAATAATAATAATAATAATAATAATAATAATAATAATAACAACAACAACAATAATAATAATACATTTAACAGAACTGTATGTCAACAGACATAATTAATACGGGCACATTTCAAATATTGAGCTGGTCGTTTTATTATCAATGATAATAAAATGACCAACGATGATCCACATACCAACAGAATAACCGCAGCTCGGTCTGGGCGAAGGCACAACTCGCAATATGACTGAAAATAGGTGAAGAGAAACCAGAAGAATAAATGCAACTGAGACAGAGATTAAATCTTGTTTTGCTTTTTTCCCAGCTCAAGACATTTCGGATTAGTGGGTTATATAATGGAACTGAAATATGAACGTTAGGCCAAAGGCTTCGACCTGCGAGGTCATTCAGCGCTGAAAGAAAATGTAGAAACAACTATTAGGAAAGAGTGGAAAGTACGATGGCAGGGAATATGTACGGCGATCCTGTAAAAGAGCCTCAAGTAATGCCCAGCAGTGCATCACGTGAGGTGCACTGACGTCACTACCCCCATCCGGAAGGATTAGTGGGTTATCGCTATTGGTGATGGTCTTGACACTTTCCAGACCAGTGTTCCAAACCTTTTTTGGCCCAAGCACCCTTTCACCATATTGTTTCAGAGTGTCATCCACCACTAACTCCATTTCCAAAATTTTCTGCCTCAAACACAAAGCTAGTGGAGAGAAAGCCCAGCGTGACCTCTCCGTAGTGCAGAACGATGCACGTGGCGTTTTGTGTGTTCCTAGAGCCAGTTTGAGCCAATCTCTGGTCACAATTCCCCCTTTCAAATTCCACACGGGGGTGGGGAGGCGGAATTCCCCTGGTTGAGAACCACTGCTCTAGACTCTAAGAGGTTCTCAATGTACAACACACAGTCGGCCCACGAACGATTAGCGTAATTTTTTTTTTTTCTAAATTCATTATTCCTTATGAAAATATTGCCATATGCAAGTGACAGATTATTTACTTATCCGTAAATATTTCCTTTCAAAGATGTATACTTGAAATAAATTAAATTAGAAGTGAGTATATTTATTTGACGTACCAAAGATAATTATTTTGCAAAGTAAGGAAAATATATAACCACTGGTTCACGAATTATAATTTATAATTCTATTCTCAACTAAGGCTTTGTGGCAGCAACAGTATAAGCATTTGGAAGTTGACTTTGCTGCCAGTCTAATCATGACCCAACGTATCGCATTGTACTGGGGTACCGTCAGTTGGTACCCACACCCGATAAATGATACATTAAACTGTCAATATTCTTTAATAGCAGTGTGATTCAAATAGTATTGTCCTTTGATCACCAATAAAATCATTTGCACGACACACTTAGTAGGTCTAATTTTGACTTCTGATTTAGACACCTAATCAGCCTAGGTCTACTTTCAGCAGCACACACTCTCGGATACGTAATAATGTGAATTAATACTTAAATCGACAATATTCATATTAATATGCTTCCTTTTCACTATTGCTTAACATAACTTACTCAGACCGAGGTATCTCATGTCAAAAGCAATCATAGGAAATCAAAAGAATACAATTTAGTCTTTTTTTCTATCCAATTCCTTGCTTATCATCCTGTTTTATCCGGACACGTTGGAAAGCTGTGGGAGTTAAAGCTGATAAATAGACGCTAAGAAAGGTTTACTTTCACAAAAGCTTTCTTGGGTTAATCTTTCTGTAGTTATTAATTTCTTTTAATTAGAAATTAATTATTATTATACATGTGAACCAATACTCTGTTTTTTTCCATCTGTCCATCCGCCTGTGGTGTTTGCATATGGTAACACTGCGTCCCGGGCTTTAGATAGTTACATTCAGCTTACATTCAACAATAATAACAATATCCTATTTCGAATATTAACGGTGTAATTCGTATACAGTAAATTATCAAAACACTTTTCAGTTGCAAATGTACACCCAGATATCCTTTTATTTACCTAAAACTTATACATAGCGTAACTATTTAAAGCCCGGGACGCAGTTTTACCATACAAAAACACCAAAGGTGGATGGACAGATGGAAAAAAACAGAGTATAGGTTCACATGTATGCCTAGACCTACTACCATAAGCATATTATAAGTAGCTGAAAGGATAGGAAATATAAAAGGTGACTCTCGTTTAAGTCTTTTTCTGGTATTTTTACTATAAAAACCTACTGTTGTTATTAGGGGTTATTCTTTGACTGCTTTAACAATCATAGAAATTATGGTGTAACACGAGTGTATGCAAATATTTTGGGGAATGAAAGAAAAAGTAATTTTGAGCAGAAAGTGTTCTATAAACATGTGCATTTTAGTTAAAGCATCGTTTGTCGGTGAGGGGAATTTTAAAATAACCGTTATTATTAGTGCTGCCACTCAATGGACTTAGCAACGAGAAGTCAGAATAGCCTGAGATGTGAGGGAGTGGTGGTGCCGTATAGGAGGATAAAGGGATTAGACAGATATGAATAAAGTATAACCTAATTCTTCTTCTTCCCAGCTGGTTCCCATTTTTATATGGGGTCTCCGTTTCGGATGAGCCGTGTCCATCTATTTCTATCCTGTGCTTCTGCCTCATCAATTCCCTTCTCATGTAAGTCTCCTCTCACACAGTCCTTCCATCTCTTTCTTGGTCTCTCTCCTCTTCTTCTTCTTCCTTGAACCTCCATCTCCATAGTATGTCTCCCAGCGTGGTCCTCATCTCTCCTCAACAGGTGTCCATACTATCTCCGCCTCCCCTCCTGCATTTTCTTTGATACTTCCACCACCTCAGTCGACCCCTTTATGTAGTCATTTCTGATCCTATCCTCTCATTTCTGCCACATCCATCTTCTTCTCTGTTTTTCTCATGCTTGCTGTTTCCATGCCATACAGCATTGCTGTTCTTACCACCATCTTGTGAAAATTTCCCTTTTAACGTCAGCGGTACTCTTTTGTCACAATGAACTCCAGAAAACGTATTATTTAGGTTTTGAAGAAAAAAAAAATGCATGCTTCATTGAATCTGTTTCCCTCCCTATCAGTGGTATTCACTGGACACCAATAAAAAAGAAAAGTAAGCCTAACTGAATTTCATCAAAGTTAGACTTGCTTATTCGCTAGACACCTTTCAAAGATTTTAAGTGTATTTTTAAAAATTTCTCCCTCTTCATCTAAAGTACGTAATTCATCAGACACCAGTCATAGACGTAGACCTAGTCATGATTCCTGGTTGCATAAACTCGTATTACACCCTGTATTTTCCTGCTCCCTCGTGGTGCTTAGAGGAATTCCACTACTAGGCCCATTTTCTAATCTTTGCCGTTCTCTAAACAATTTGGTTCATCTATGTATGATTTTCTTCGGTATATTAAGTTAACCTTTCTTGATTCGCTCTAACAGGAGCTTGCACAAGGATGCCGTGCAGTAATTGTCTTTCCCTGAGCAAGCGATAAATGAAACCGACTTATATTCCCGCGCACATCACGGCATCGAAAACAATAGAATGAGATCTCATAGTTCACACTGTTAAGGTTATCATTTCTTAGTTTTCTTATCTTTGACAGCATTTTGTGATTTTCCAAAGTTTTCTGTAAAATGTAACAAATGGAATCGTATAACTACCTTCAACTTAGTATTGAAATTATGATATAATGACTATGTTTATACGATACTACTAAATGTTAGGTGTCTCCTATCTACTTAGCAATGTAAGTCAGTGGTTGTGGTATGACGTTTTTTTTATCACATTATTTGGCATTTCACAGAGAGGGAGAAAAGAGAAAGGTAGTAGTGGGGGAACAATTTAAATAGCTCTTTTGTTAAAGTCCAAATTTACATTTAATTCTCTGCATCACCATCAGAATCATTTACTGCATGTTCTCTCTCTCTCTCTCTCTCTCTCTCTCTCTCTCTCACACACACACACACACACACACACACACACAGTTAAATGCCAAACAATGTCTTTACATTAAGGCTTCAATAACTCAACAGCTGAGAGAGAGACAGACAGACAGAGACAGACAGAGAGAGAGAAAGTGAGAATGGGGGAGAATTTAAATAGCTCTTTAATTCTCTGATTCACCATCAGAATAATTTATTACAAACCTCTCTCTCTCTCTCTCTCTCTCTCTCTCTCTGTTAAATGCCAAACAATGTCTTTACATTAAGGCTTCAATAATTCAACAGCTGAGAGAGAGAGAGAGAGAGAGAGAGAGAGAGAGAGAGAGAGAGAGAGAGAGAGATCTGTAATGAATGATTCTGAAGGTGAATCGGAGAATTAAAGGTAAATTTGGGCTTTAACAAGAATCTCTGTGTGTAATGCCAAATAATGTCTTTACGTGAAGGTTTCAATAACTCAACAGCTACTGAGGCTTATACTCACGATTAATTAAAACAAAACTTGGTCATTAATAAAATTATTAGGTCTCTAATAGAGCATTTTAGCATTTGCACTCTTGTTATGCATATGCATTATTTTTCATGTGAGTAATTTTAGTATAAAAATCTTAACATTCCAAGTCTTATTCACCCATTCTTAGTCGAAATTGAATTATTCTCAGTGATTTACTCCACAATCTTAAATACATTACAATCATCTCTTCACAGTTTTACAGCAGATGAACAGCAACATCTCAGTATATGAAAAATTTTTCCCTCAGAATTTCAGGAGTCTGAGACTTCATTTTTTATCAGTGAAATCTTTTATGATAACGATTTCATTATCATTCAGATGACTAAACTATGCCATTTATATCTCGATAATTTTGCGATGATCTCTGCACACTATAAGGCTTCATAAGCCGGAAACGGGTTACATTTGAAACTTTCCATGAGGTATGTGCAGTTCTTAGACAGAAACCTTCATAGGCTGCGAATTTCAACAGAATCGGAGATGAAAAATTTTTTGGGTTCGAGGGGATAGATATATATATATATATATATATATATATATATATATATATATATATATATATATATATATATATATATATATATATATATATATATTATAAATTACTTTCATGCACAAATATGATTTACACACACACACACACTCACACGCACACAATCACGCACACACACACACACACACACACACACACACACACACACACACATATATATATATATATATATATATATATATATATATATAGTTGGTCATATACCTATCATGTCTTTAGCTGAATTAATTTTTCTAGTGCATGGAACAAAATTCACCTAGCCAATTACTTTCACAAACATATTTTCTGCACATTTACCCACTCAGTGGTCTTCCCGAGAAAGCAAATGAAATTCCAACTTGAAGAAGTAATATCCTTAACTGGTATAAACCAACCCCTAACTGGAGGCCGCATACAGTGTTCCTCGCATGGCGCATTGTTATAATTTCAAAACACTTGAAAAGTGTCTGGAATTGTGAACTTTGTCTGTGCATTAGATCGCCTATGCCGTCGGCCTCTGCACATTAAAAAGAAAGAATAATTTTCCACAGTTAACGTCAGGTACTTAAATGCTCCCCTTACAAATACTGCAACAGTACTTTTTTCCTTTATTTATTTTTCTTAAATTGGGACGGACAGTAGTGTTGAACTTAGGTTTGGTGCTATCAAGAAGTCTCAAAGAAAATGTGGTCCTTGCCCATAAGCTATATAGATCTTGTTCTTCTTTCCCACTGTTATCCCTACTTTAAGGGGTCGGTTGCCTGATGCGCCTTCACTGCCTTCTATCAAAGGCATCATCCTCCTCCAAACCTCTTTTCTCCCTATCTTCCTTCACTTTATCTCACCTCTGTCTCCCTCTCGATCTTCTTCCTCTAACAGGCTCTTCCCAAGTCCTCTTCACTCCCTCCACATCATCCATTCTTAACACATTCCCATGCCATCTCAATCGTGACACTCTTATCACCTCTGAAATCTCTACTAAGCCTTTTCTTCTTCATATTCCATAATTTTCCAATCTCTCAAGCAGTGATATTCCCATAATCCACCTCAGCATTCTCATCTCGTCCTTTCAAGCTTTACTTTTTTTTTTTTCTCTTTTTCTTCTTAGAGTCCATGTTTCTGATCCGTACATTAACACTGGTCTCATCACTGTGTTACAGATCTTGACTTTTAGCTTGATTGGCAATTTCTTATCACATGCTACTCCAGCTACATCTCTCTACTTCCCCCACCCCACTTTTATTGTAATGTTAACTTCAGCCTCACATCCTCCCTCTTGGCTTAAAGTAGATCTCAAGTATTCAAACTTTTCTGCCTGTTTTATGATCGAGCCTCTTCTTTCTTGTATTACTATTCTGTCTCTATCTTCTCTACTGCTCACCAAACCCTCTGTTTTATTCACATTCACCTTTAAGCCAACCCCCTCTAAAGACTCCTGCCACTTTCCAACCCTTCTCTGTAGGTCATCCTCATCTTCAGCGGTAATCACTAGATCATTGGCGTACATCAACTCCCACAACACTTCAGTCCTGATCTCTTCACTCAACACATCCATGACCAGCACAAACTAAAATTAGCTTAATGCTGATCCCTGGTGTAATCCAACACTAACTTCGAAGTTTTCTGTTTCCCCAACTTCTGTTATTACTTTTGAGCTCGTTCTTTGATATATCATCTTGACCACTCTGACCTACTTTCCTGGGACTTTCCTCTTCCTCAAACCCTGAAACACCACTTCTCTTGGGATTCTATCATATGCTTTCTCTAGGTCTATAATTTCACAAAGCTCCTGGTTTTCCTCAAACCACTTTTCCTGTAGCTCTCTTACTATGAAGATGGCATCCACCATCCCTCTTCCTCTCATGAATCCATACTGTTGTTTCCCGATCTTTACAATCTCTTTTAATCTCTCATCAAATATCCTCTCTAAACTTTCAATCCATGCTATGTTAATTTAATTCCCTTGCAGTTACCACAATCCATAACATCTCCCTTCTGGCTGTATATATATACCATTAAGGCCTGTCCACAAGACCAGGCCTGATCGGCGGACCTCCCCTCTAAAATCACCATTGTGATGCCCCATGGCTTGAGCTTCGATCCTGGCTGACGTACGTTAACCATATACATTTCTTTGCACCATATTCTCTTCTTTTTCATTACACACAAAGCAATTATCATGCTACACAATATCATCTTCTTTGCGGTAGGCAACATGTTTATTGTACCACACTGAACACACTACTGGCATCGTCTGGCATGCCACCTCTCCATCGCCTCACCCATGCAGACAACATTCACTGGTAAGCCCACCAGAATTTGCCTGTTGACCCTGGAGCCCAACGATCAGGCCCGCTTGTGTGGACAGGCCTTTAGACTTCCTCCCAGTCCCTTGGCATTATTTCTTCTTCCCATATAGCTTTTAATAAATCCAGCACCCATTTCTCCCCCTCTGTACCTAGTAATTTGATTATTTCAATTTGGAACTCTGATGGACCTGATGTTACCATTCTTCATTTTACCTGATGCTTTCTTCACTTCTGTATCCTGTATATCCATCATTGGTCCCTCTACCCTCTGTGCTTCCCCCATCTCCTCTGTCTCATTTTCAGTATTTAAAAGTTATTCAAAATACTCTCCATCTCTTCTTAATGTTTTCATCCCTATACAATATATTCCATCTCTATCCTTGATGACACCCAATTTACCCACATCCTGTCTCTGCCTTTTCCTCAAGTTTAAAATCTTATAGATATCCTTTTCTCCCTCTCTTGCTCCTAGTTTTTCATTCAACTGCTCAGCCACCCTTCCAATAGCCATACCTACCCTCTTCTCACATCTCTTTCCTCTTCTCTGTACCGTCCCTCTGCACCCTGTGTATGCCTTACTTTCCAGTCCTTAATTGCTTTTGATTTCCTTTTAATTGATTCTTGCACCTCTCCATTCCACCACCACTTTTCTCCCTTTGACACTAAATCCACTGGTTCTGTCCAGATACTTTCCACTCCGTTACCCTGTCAAACTTCTATGCTCCACCTTATGAGCCATCTCTCTCTCACAGACCTAAATTACTCTCCATTTTCTCCTTTAAGTTCCCAAATTCTAATTCTAGATCTCCTCTTTCTCTTTTTTGGGTTTCCTCCCTCCCATTTTACCTAGTTACATTCCTGTATATGATGGTTATCTTATGACAACGCAGGAGGCTTTCTGACTCTTTGCTTCACAAACCAGGTATTTGAAGCCTAAATGACTTACAGAAATAGAACTGGATCCAAATTATCATTCAACATCGGAACTAATGTTATCAATGTGATCAGGCTAACAAAAAATAGATAAATATAGAAATACATATATAAATTTGCCAATCCTAAGAAAGCTGAAAATATGTTAAGAAAGGAATGTGGGGGAGTATGGTCAGTCATGCTGGTTAATGTTGCAGTATGTTACATGCAGAAACAAATTTTACTGACAGCCACAGCATTTTGAGGCCGCTTGAAAAGTAGATGACAGCTAAAGGCTGTTAAGACTCTGCAGACAATTAATTACCTCTCCCGCTAAACACACTCACACCGGGTGCACATAACAAACAATAATTAAGTCAAGTCAACGCAACACTAATCTAGAAGTTAGTGTCAGAGGACGTGATACTGAATTTGGTGCACCTACCTTAGCACTCAATTGTACTAAGTTCACTTTGTTTTGATACTCTGGAAACCAGCGAAATGGAATCAACCTGTTAGGGATGGTAGACATAAAGTTGGCTTCAGGAACTTCCGTGCTCATCACGGTAAACCAAAGAGCCAATGGCAACTCAGCAGTGTAGGAGGTTTGACACCGGTTGAGTGAATGGTAAACTGTTGGAAACGCTGCCTGTGACAAAAAGCGTGTTCAGCTAATACAATGTCGAATAAAATTTTAAAGTTAGCAGATGCCTCTATTCCTTGCCTCAATGTGTACCTAATTCATGAAGGAGACTTTAACTGTTGTAACTGACCGGACAATTAACAAGAAACAGAAAGAAAGTTACAAAAATTTGGAACTAGTCAGGTCTCGAGGGAAAATGTGGCAATTATTTTGATTTGTTGATTTTCTAAAACGTCAGTGAGATTAGTCGAAAGGTGCAATTACGGCTTTGACAAGAGGTACACAGTACAGAATGTTACCAAATATAATCATCAATCATGAACGTAGCACCATTCATTTGAAGTGTGTACCATGAATAAAACCAAGGTTCTACTGTAAAGTGTAGTATATGAGAGCAGATACTCAAACTGACTAAATATCTTAGGATAAGGGTAAAGGAAAATGGTAGGACTGGGCAAAATTTCTCTGGAGTAATGATACGAGGACAACTCAGAACTGAGGGTGAGGGCGAGTGGGTCCTGGGGAGACTCACAAGACAGCGTTATTGGCCTTATGAACAGAAAATTTCTGGAACTTCTTTCTAATGAACATCATGTTCTTTCGAACCTTAAATTTTAGGTCACTGGCCCCTGTGGCCATTTCCATATGAACATGCTTCATGTTCTGAATAGTAATATCAACAAGAATAACAATAAAAACACAAATACTGAAGTGGTTGCTTGGGTATCTCCTTAAGAAAGTGTGCGAAAAAAAAAATGAGATAAAGAGTTGGAAAGACATGTTTACAAATGCCTTCCAGGAAAGTAATGTACAATCTTGTTATATAAGAACAGATGACAAGGCAAACAATGCTAAAGCCAAGGTAGCGGCTTATCCCCCCCAGAGAGCCGCACCTCCTGGAGGACAGGTCAGAGCGAGAGGTCACTCAGTTACAGTTTCATTCAAATGTACGTAATTCACAGGTCACTTCAGTCATCTCTGCAGTGATTTAGTTTTATTTTCTACGAATACAGCCATAGTTTTGATTTTTTATATAATCTGAATTATTATTTAAATAATGCCAAACAGCTGCGCCGTGTTTGGTTGTTATTCAAATAGCAGAAAAAATGAGGTATCCTTTTTCTGATTCCCTCGTGATGAGGAAACAAGACAGAAACGGGTTCATTGTTGTAAGAGAAAGGACAACTTTAATACTACTACTCATTGCATATCCAGTAAACATTTTGCAGACAGTGCATATAAAAGTTTTTTTTTTTTTTTTTTTTTTTTTTTGTCAATGTCGGATTATTTTAGGATAAAACTTCTGAATGCCCAAATTGTATCGAGTAGGAAAAACAAAACAGCGTAAATTAACTAAATTATGCTGCGACAATTCTAAAAGATTTTTTTTTTATATTATGAAGTTAGATACTGTTTTCTGTTATCTATGTATATTTATGTTAGTTTGTTAAATCATGTATCACACATAAGCCTTTGTAAATAACTGTCAGGTCAAATAATAACCGATTTTTTAAAGTCCTATCAAGCTCTTACAACCTCCCATGTTGCAATACAGGCTCCACCAGGTCTTTATATTCACTAGGATTGCAGTCAGTAAATGTACCTCAGTGTCTAGGAAAACAAACAGAAACTCAAGAAAACTTAACAATATTTATTACAAACTAGGAAAAAACTTAAATCAACCTTGTGAGATGAAATACACTTAATTGCACAGATAAATAATCAAGAGAACAAATACCTGGTTCTCGGGAACTCACAAGATACCCTAAAGCTAATACACTAAACCCTAATCAAGAGAAAATTCCAAGGGAGAAAACACACTCATTATATAAAGAGCTGGATCCAAAATAAGGCTAGCCAAAATTACCAATAACCTAATAATAATAGCGAAGAAGGAGATTAACACAAAGAAAACCTTAATATTCCTACCTACAACACAAAGCTAAGCAATGTGGAACTCAATCCACTAAATACCAACACAATATCAAATAGGATAACATACACATCTAAATATGCATCTATAGATTATATATATATATATATGTATATATATAATCTATATCTATATATATATATATATATATATATATATATATATATATATAAACAAATATAAAAATAGCCAAAAGCAAATAATTTTACCTCAAGTGAAGTACCAGAACAGGAGTTGAATCCTGGGCCGTGATCAGTCCATCAATCTGCTAACAGAAGGGCCACTACTGTACGCCAGGTACTAAAAGGCAACACAATGTCCCGAGGGAACAGGAACGATGATACGTCTTACCTGACGACAGCCTTCCTACTTGTCACCTAACCAGTCAAGTTGCTCTCACTCCCATGTATAGCAGCTAGACGAGGATGACACGGCAAGTAAATCCAAAATCCAGTGCCGGGATACAGCGACGACACTGGTATCTCGTCAAAATCCTCCGACGGGAAAAAAAAAGAAAAAAAAGGCAGAATCAGCGGTCGCAGATGACACAGCCTCTGCTAAACTCCAACAGCAGCAGGAAGGTCTCAGGTGACAACAATACCTGCATGCAACAGCTGTGATCCAAAAACACACTCACAACAGACGTATATTTGCGTCTTCCAGAATCCGCGAGGGAAATATCCAAGTGCGTGGTCCGAAAGGTACAGCTTTAATTAAGCCGTTTTCCAAATAAATCCTGGTGAGAGTTTGTCAAGACCCGAACTGCCATTGACCGGTCCACGACGTCCACACATGACCTTCCCCGTGTTTATAAACACTCAAAGCAAAAGAAGAAAACAATCGTTAAAACAATAGTTCACTAATACACAACGGAGGAGGAGGAGACGCAAAAACACAGAAACGATCGTAAAGCCATTTAACTTACGGTATCACAAGAGTAAACATACTCAGCAAAAAGTTAACTTAAAGTAAACAAGGCTGATTTAAAAAAAAATTATAATAATAATTTTACGTTAACCTAATACAAGCATATTAATTTAGGGTTTCTATATACAATAGAAAGCCAAACATTATCAATCCATGATTTTGTATGTGTACAGTGATCTATATGAATTCAAAAGAACGCCAAACGTATACAAGATAACAGAGTGAAAAGGACATATGACACTTACAGGCCTAATCCCCAATACTTAAGTTGTTCTTAAGTTGTTCCCTGTCCTCCAGGCCTATAACGGAAATACCCCACAACTACCCCGCGACCAAAGTGACTGTACCTCTCTCCCTTATTCTATATACCTTGGCTTTAGCCACCGCCAAGAAATCTTCGAATGATCTGAGAAATATTATATTTGTGAAAGCACCAGAAAACGAATAAACTCACACAAACGTTTATTTCACGCTGTTATGAATAGAGAAATATATGGCGTATCAGCACGGTAAATACTGTCTAGAATTCATATAAACGTTCAGACTGATAAAATCAAAATTTAATAATATAACTACGAAATTAGATTCAGACATTTGAGCTGGTCAAAATTGGCTGTCAGCAGCATTTCTTTGATTACAACCAAACTCATACAGAGGTACAAATGCCGCAAATTTTCTAAATGTAACGAACAGCATGTTGTATTTAAAATTAAATTAGTCTATAAGAAAAATAATCCTACATACACTAACAATATTTAAATCAAGATGTTGCAACGAAGTACAATTACTTGATCAAACCAATGGCAACTCTAGATAACACATCACCTGCATCTTTTTACGGTTCGTGTTTCCGTGTTGCACCAAGGCCAACCAAACATCGTTTGGCCTTAAGCAGCATCGTTATCAAAATTACCTGACAAGTTACGCGAACGACAAGAGGAAATCTTATCGAACTGGGACCAAGAACTGACTGATAACCATCAATTAAAGTTGCTGGGAGAATGTGAGGAGGCCACACCTTATCGTTAGCCCCTGGGAGCTACGAAATTTAAAGTGATACAAGGTTATCATTACCCTACACTGATCAAAGAGTTCAGAAATGTTCTACTTGGTACTTCCTAAGTGAAATGAAGGTGGTTGGTTATCTTTCTCTTTAATGAATAACTCTTAATACTGTTTCTATTTATTCGCTGCATTGCTTATATATATATATATATATATATATATATATATATATATATATATATATATATATATATATATAATATATATATATATATATATATATATATATATATAAGCAATGCAGCGAATAAATAGAAACAGTATTAAGAGTTATTCATTAAAGAGAAAGATAACCACCACCTTCATTTCATATATATATATATATATATATATATATATATATATATATGTATATATATATATATATATATTATATATATATATATATATAATATATATATATATATATATATAAGCAATGCAGCGAATAAATAGAAGCAGTATTTAGAGTTATTTATTAAAGAGAAAGATAACCTAAAAACCCTTCCATTCATTTATATATTTATATTATCTATTAATAGATTATAATTTATAATATATATATATATATATATATACATATATATATTTTACTATATTATATGATATATATATTATATACTATATAATAATATGTAATTATATAATATATATACATATATATAGTATATATAATATATATATATATATATATATATATATATATATATATATATATATATATATATATATATAATGTAGATTTTATCAGTTTCCTGAATAATTTTAACCTAAATTATGACTTTCTAATGGTGAGTTTCGACGTTACTTCTCTTTTTACAAAGGTGCCAATAGATGATCTGTTAAGAGTTTCTGGAGGATGAGATGAAAAAACATGTATTCATATTGCCACACAAAACTTTAATAGAACTAATAAAATTGTGTATGAAAGGTTGCAAGTTTACTTTTAATGGAAATTATTATGAACAAAAATTCGGTATGGCCATGGGAAATCCTCTTTCTCCTATACTTAGCAATCCATACTTACCGAACTTACTGCCAAGAGGTGTGTTATGGATACGATATGTGGATGACATCTTTTGTTCATGGCCAGTGAAAAGGAACATAAACAACTTTCTTAGTAGATTAAATGCACTAGTGCCATCCATAAAGTTCACCCTTGAGAGGGAAGAAGAAGGAAAATTGCTATTTTAGATGTGTTGGTACATAGAACTGATAGAAAGTTCAAATTTTAGCGTTTATAGGAAACCTCAAATATCTGTTCTTACGTACACTTTTATTCAAACCATCCATTTAAAGCTAAGACTGCTGTAGTGCTTCCTTTTTATATTTCCTTTAATAACATCCCGAGACAAGTCAAGGCACTAGGTATTAATGTTGTGTTCAAAACGCTAGAAACTATTAGAAACTTGCTGATTAGAAATTCACCAGGAAATGGAACAGGATTTATTTATATGAGCGGTGGTCTCTTTAAGATGGAAGAATTGTTGTAAAGATTTATTCTTGATGAATTACAAGTTAAAAGAGTTGTTAGATATTTTACAAATAGATAGTTTTGTACTGCAATTTGTAGTAACGGCTTATTTCCACTAAGTATGTTTTTTGTTTTTGAACAATGTTTATTTACATACTTAAGTAGGTTGTTGACTTGTTTCATTGTTATTTGTTGCCTCATGCTGCTTTCTTGTGTAAGTTGTTTTCTGAAAATTGTTTAGTGTCCTGAAGATGACTTTGGAATAAAAGTTGAAAAGTTTTGTTACCTCCTCCTTTCATTTTCATGTGAGGATCTCTTATATACTTCACCGACGAGGCCATTGTGGAATTGCAAGACTTAAGCTGGTATCACACTAGTCATTTCTTGCTCGCGGTTTTGGCCAGCATCCAGCCAATGCTTGCGAGCAAAAGTGTTGTATCGTCACACTAGGACCTCGTGGTTTCGAGGCGCAGTAGGAAAAAGTAAACAAAACTGATCAGCTGATATCATCATGGCGCCCAGAAATTGTCGAACTGTTGTAAGATGTGCTGCAGTGATGTGTTTTCGGAATCTTACGTGAATGCGAGAGTAACAAAAAACGTCCTTGGGTTCGAGAAGGGCTCAAGATAAGAGAAGCCAAAGGTCTATGAGTACGTCCTATCAGTAGCAGTCATCTTGTTTGTTTACACTACGCGGTTGCTTGCGGTACGTGCTCACTGCTTCCCGTCCAGTCGGAAGCAAAAATCTCAAGCTAAAAGCTCCCGGTTTTCCATTTATGGAACTCACGCGGCCCTTGGCGATGCCTTCAATCTTTCGACTCTATCCTGTGTGCAAGCCGCTCTTCTACAACTACAAGAAATCTTTGATGAGGTCACATCCCTGAAACGACAGCTGCAATTTCTGAAGAAATGTAGGGATAATCTTGTTATAGCGAAGTCTTGCTTACCGAAGAGATTGCGTAATTTAGAGCATAAGGCTTTCTCGGACATGGATCATCTGATTTTGGACAGGTGCATTAGTACCAAATATCATGAAGTGAATCGTTCGTTTCAAGATACTTCACAGGGTATGACATTTTTGCAGAATCATGTGACCCGTGAACAATGGAACATTATAATTGATAATGTATACACTGTAGAGCGATCTGCAGCAGTGGCACATCAAAATGACTTAGATGGGAAATTGGAACGTTTATTATGGGATAGTGTGTGGACAGCAAAAAGCAACCTGGACTTATATGTTAACCTATCTTCATATGAACTCAGTGGTAATGAAAAACTTGTTTTAGGATTTGGTATGAATTTTTGCTTTGCTAAGAACAAAGTCGATATTTTTTCAGTAGCTAAAGGTTTCATAAACTTAGAAAAAGCAAAAATTGAAAAAGTAAACTCTGACAATATTTTGATTGAAAAAGGATGTGTATATGCTGTGTGCAATTCAAAATTAAGACAAACTATACCTTTGAGATTCCAGATGGCACTTAGCTTAGAGCTAATAAAGATATTCATATAACTAGGGCTGATAAGTCAAACTGTGTTGTTATTTTGAGTGAAAATTCGTTTATTGAAAAGGCTAATCAACTTTTATCCGATGAAGACACTTATAGTGGGGCAGATAAGAGTAAATTTTTAGAAGAATCGTGCAAATGATGATACAAGGATCAAATTTGGCACAATTGTTCTCCAAGTGATACTAATCACATCTGCCGGATTGGCCAAATGAAAATCCAAAATGGCAGCCATTTTTCAAGATGGCCACCAAAATAGCTACCCAAAGTTGATGTTTTGCTTAGAAATATTTGTAGTTGTCTGAACTGCATGATCTAAGTGTGGATTCCTATGTTTTTAAGCCTGCTGATGTATATTTTCTAGTTTACAACATGGTTAAGGCACTGTATTAAAGAGTGATTGTCGGGCACAACCAAGGCATACTGAACCCCAAACTGAGTTTCACAGCAGTGATGTTACATCACTGCTGTGAAACTCAGCATGGGGTTCAGTATCAGCTAAGTAGGAAATTTATGTTGGCATCATACTGCAACAACCTACTAGTATCCCAAATGCTGCCTAATCAACCCCAAATCAGTTAGGCAGCCACACCTGAATAGACAGGATGTGCCAGCGCGGGAGAGCCAAACAAAGGATAACAGGGTTTTAGTTATCTGTATGGTATACAGATAGCACGGGACTTATGACTCTGGATGAACGATTGGACTAGGTGTATAGCACAGTGCAAGAACCTAGTTGTATCCCATACAGGAAAGCGCCTATTGTATATTACAGGACATAAGAGGCCTATTATACTAATACATGTACAGGGTAGTAAAAGGATAAACCCTCGACCCTGAACGTCATCGTAATCATGGATGCGAACTTTACTGGACGATCATGGACAACAGACAGGACCAAGTGTTGCCTAAGTCAGGAGGTTAAGAAAGAAGATCTAAAATCCCCCCAGGCCAATCCTGCCAAGAAGAGGGGATGATGGATATACGGACCTGGCAAAGATGAGTGAGTGAAACAGAGGAATATTCATTCCTCTGTTTCACTCACTCAATGCGCTACCAATCAAGCTAGAACCTGCAAGACTTGACAAAGGTTCTGGGATACAGGAAACGTTGAGAAAAAATAAGCCACAATATCACGAGAGTTGCAGGCTTCTGTTCAACAACACAAAGTTACACCGAGCTGGAAAAAGAGCAAGTCATGTAGGTACTAGTGATGAGGGCAGTAGAAGTAAGATTCCACAAAAGCTCAAAGAAACTAAAACAAAAGAATGCTTCTTCTGCGAAACTGAAGGAGGGGAGCTTAGAGAAGCAATGACAATGCAAGTGAATAGGAGAATAAATGAATGTGCCAAAACACTCGGTA
>NC_087220.1:39826875-39862090 GCF_015104395.2 Macrobrachium nipponense | reverse complement strand
CCAAAACACTCGGTATTACAAAACTTCTCACCAAACTAAGTGCAGGAGATGTCGTAGCCCAGGAAGTGAAATATCACCCTGGCTGTATGGTGGCATTGTATAACTGAGAACGGGCATACCTAAAGGTGCGGGAGCAAGAAAAAGCACAGGAACACTGGAAGGATGCATATCCAATTGCTTTCTCTGAACTTGTCACCTGCGTCTGCGAGATGAAAAATGCCAGTGAGAGGCCAACGAGGAGGCTAGAACAGCTTGGTGTTGAGTCGCCTGATGTTCATCCTACTCGACTCAAGGATCAGCTACTTTTACACACATTCCACAGCTGCAAGCTAATCGCGAAGGACAAGAAGTTCTGTTGGCTGTTGAAACTGATGTAGGTTCAATCCTATCAGAAGGATCCCGTTATGGTGAAGCGATCCATCTTGCAAAAGCAGCTGGGATAATAAGACAAGTCATGCCCGTCAGCAGTTGAATTTCAGCACCTACTTTCAAGAAAAAGACTTAGAATAGGCTGTGCCACCATCACTGCTTCAGTTTGTATGCATGATCGAACATGGTGCAGACGTCAAGTACCAACTCCATCATGAAGCGTCGAAAGCAGACTACTGCATCACAACTACAGTGCAACTACTTCGCCAAATACAAGGAAGGAACGGATGTCCACAGGCATTCCAAGGACCAGGAGCCACATTTTGCAGTCTACATGGGCCTGCAAGTGTTTGCCAAGACGAGGAAGAGACAAATAATTGAAATGCTCCATGAGAATGGGCTCAGCATATCATATGACTGAGTCCTAGAAATCTCAGCACAGTTAGGAGACGCAGTTGTTGCACAGTATGTGGAAGATGGAGTAATCTGTCCCACAGTCTTGAGGAAAAATTTGTTCACAACTGGAGCAGTTGACAACATAGATCATAATCTGACTGCGACCACAGCTGAAACATCTTTACACGGTACAAGTGTGTCCATTTTCCAGCATCCAAAAACAGGAAACCCTGGTGATGAACGTGAGCCATTCAAACTAGATATAGAGTAAAAAATGAAGGTTAAAAAAATTCCAGAGCCTCCCGAAGCATACACCAATATTTGACCAGCATACATCACCAAAAACCCCAATCTCCAATCCTACTCCAGTTGCAAGCTAATCCTTACCAGCACCAGAGTCAAAGTTAAGTATATTTCAGTTTTACCAGACCACTAAGCTGATTAACAGCTCTCCCAGGGCTGGCCCAAAGGACTAGATATTTTTATTGGGCTAGGAACCAATTGGTCACCTAGCAAAGGGACCTACAGCTTATTGTGGGATTTGAACCACATTATATCGAGAAATGAATTTCTATCACCAGAAATAAATTCCTCTGATTCCGAGTTGGCCGAGCCGAGAATCGAACTACAGACCACTGGGCTGGTAGCCGAGCGCGAAAGCCACTCGTCCAACGAAGAACTTAGCACCAGAGCCGATCAGGTCACATTTGAAAGAAGAATATTCTTGGTTGGAGGAAGTCTTCTTCACTGAGAATGTGGCTGATGCAGTAAACACCACATGGTCAGCATATCATGCAACACAGAAAAGGAGCCGTCCATTTGAAGTGAGCATATCAGCAATGATGCCTCTGTGGAGAGACCAGGCACACACTGTTGCAACTATCAAGCATGCCATGGAGAAGGTCCGTGATACAGTGGCTTTTTTGAATCCACACCAGACACCTGTAATTGTTGCTGACCAACCATTGTATGCTCTGGTGAAACAAATACAGTTGAAGTGGCAAGAATATGGAGAGGACAAGTTTGTTGTCATGTTCGGAGGCCTGGGATCATCTGGGCTAGGCAACCCTCTACAATCCACACATTAGCAGTCCAGCTGAGTGGGGTGGCCACAGAAAGGAGAAGCAGGGCAGATACATTGGACAATAATACCACTGATTAGAGCAAGCTGTCAAGAATTGACAAAGTGTTCCTGTAAGAAGGTTTGCAAAGGAAGATGCAAGGCTCTCAGGCAGAGCTTCCCTGCACATCACTCTGCAGCTGCATATGTGAACAGTAGCAGATCGAGAAACAGCAGCACGGTATGCATAACTTTGAAAATATATATATATATATATAGTATATATATATATATATATATATATATATATATATATATAGGTACACACATATATATACACACACACACACACACACACACACACACACATATATATATATATATATATATATATATATATATATATATATATATATATACATATATATATATACACACACACACACACACACACACACTATAGATACATATATATATATATATATATATATATATATATATATATATATGTATATATATGTATATATATAGTATTATATATATATAGATATATATATATATATATATATATATATACTATATATATACATATATATACATATATACTATATATATATATATATATATATATATATATATATATGTATATATATATTATAGTAATATATATATATATATACATATATATATATATATATATATATATATATATATAATATATATATATAGATATATATATATATTATATAGTATATATATATATATATATATATATATATATATATATATATATATATATATATATATATGAATAACTTGATCACGAAATTTTTATAAAACGTGATGCTATGTATAAATAAAGGTTTTGCCAGGGAGGAAAAATGAAAGGCGAGAGAGCCAAGAACTTTCGGTCTAGCACGACCCTTAATTTAGGCCCAACTGACCATACAAAGCAAAAACATAGTAAAATTAGGCTTATTATCCAAACTGCATTACAAGATTAGCAATAGGGTTGATTTCACTCTACAAAAATGAGGAAACGCCAGAGGGCAAGATTAGCGATTTTTAGGCAGCTACACCTTGGAGGAGCACACACGTGGTCAACAGATGATTCATCCAGAAAACAATACATTTTTAAAAACATGGAGGCAATATCCGACTTAGTGCCATGAAATTTACAAAAATGTTCCAAAAATGTGTGAAAAGACGAAAATAGGATATAAATATAGCGAGCAAGAGAGAGAGAGAGATAACTATATACATGTGGGACTAATTAATTAGTAGTTCATTTATTTTAAGGTCCTTCATAAACATTTTGCAAATATATAGGTCCAAATGGTACAATCCCAGACTAAGATTTAAGTTGTTTTTATTAGTGATTTGTATAATTGCTGATTCCAGTAAATTTCTTGAAACATAATCATTAGACCTAGCAATTACAGAGGTATCGCCCAATTTATACAATGAAATTTTTCGCTCAGATGGATAAACAGTGCATTTGAAGTCTGGGCTGTTCTAACTGAATACATATGCTGCTTAATACGTACACATAAATTTTTACTTGACTGACCGACGTAAAAAGATGGGCAATCCTTACAAGGAATTTTGTAAATGATGTTGTTATTTGTTATGGGACTATTCCTAATTAGCATATCTTTAATGGTATTGTTATAAGAGAACACTACATTAACATTAAACGATTTAAATATTGATTTTATGGTTTCAAATCCACGAAAGTAAGGCAAGCTAAGTACATTTTTAGGGGTTTCTTTTTCATTACCAGCAACACTATAAAACTTTTTGTTAGCTTTTTGATAACATAATTCAATTATATGAGGTGGGTAACAGAGATAGTTTCCTATCTTTTTTTATGTGTTCTATTTCTTGGTCAAGATATTGTGGACTCGTGATACGGAAAGCACGTAAGAACATAGAAGAAAAAATTGAAAATTTTGTAATATTAAATGATCGGTTGGCCAAGAATAAAAAATGTAGCATATGTTAAATTGTTTGTGGGTTTTCTATAAATACTGAATTTACATTGGAAAGATTCTCTATGTATTAATACATCTAGGAAAGGGATGACATTGTTATTTTCAATTTCAACAGTGAATTTTATGGATAGCAGTAAATTATTCAATTTAGACAATAAATCATTTACATCGATACCAACAGGTACGACTACTAAGATACCATCTACATATCTGTACCATTTTAACGGGACAAGTTTGATATTCGTGAGGTGTTGTCTTTCAAAAAATTCCATATATAAGTTTGAAAGGAGTGGCGATAAAGGGTTACCCATGGCCATACCAAATATTTGTTGGTAATACAATCACAAATACACAACTTAATCAATGAAATTATGTGACTAATGGACATAGGTAATTCATGCAATACAAGTTCATTACTTAAATATTCTAGCACAGAGTCAATAGGGACTTTTTGTAAACAAGGAACATACATCAAAACTGACAAAGATATCCCCACAAGGGGTTTCATACAATGTTATTTAATTTTTCCACAAGATCAAGAGAATTCTGGATGTGTGAATTAGATACAGTTCCAGTAGCTGGGATAACAATTTAAAGTTAAGTAATATATTTAGATAGTTTATAAGCAATTGATCCTACAGTGCTAGTAATTGGGCGCAAGGGTTTGTTTTCGTTATGAGTTTTAACTAGGCCATATAAATAAGGTAATGAGGGACACTTTACAGTTAACTTACACAAAAAGTTCTTTTTTATCTTTAAGAATTTGTTTCATATTGATATTAAAGTTTTTGATTACTTGGTCCAACGGATTTTTTGTGAGTTTTTTGTAAGTTGTTTCATCTTCTAATAAAGTATGCATGCGTGATATGTAGTCAGTGTTGTCCAGAACTACTAAACTATTGGATTTATCAGCCTTAGTAATGCGTAAGCTATTATCATTCTTCAATTCTTTTAAACTTTTTCTGTAGCGGTGGTACCACAAAATCATTTTGACATTATCAAAGGCATGACATATAGTGCTACGCATGCCTATCACGAAAATAACTTCCCTGCTCGCTACAGAAAAAGTTTAAAAGAATGAAGAATGATAATAGCTTACACATTACTAAGGCTGATAAATCCAATAGTTTATGTAGTTCTGGACAAAACTGACTACATATCGCGCATGCATACCTCATATAATTTATTTATGTTATCAAAAAGCTCACAAAAAAAGTTTTATAGTGTTGCTAGTAATGAAAAAGAAACCCCTAAAAATGTACTTAGCTTGCCTTACTTTCGTGGATTTGAAACCATAAAATCAATATTTAAATCGTTTAATGTTAATGTAGTGTTCTCTTATAACAATACCATTAAAGATATGCTAATTAAGAATAGCCCCGTAACAAATAACAACATCATTTACAAAATTCCTTGAAAGGATTGCCCATCTTTTTACGTCGGTCAGTCAAGTAAACATTTATGTGTACGTATTAAGCAGCATATGTATTCAGTTAGAACAGCCCAGACTTCAAATGCACTGTTTATCCATCTGAGCGAAAAATTTCATTGTATAAATTGGGGTGATACCTCTGTAATTGCTAGGTCTAATGATTATGTTTCAAGAAATTTACTGGAATCAGCAATTATACAAATCACTAATAAAAACAACCTAAATCTTAGTCTGGGATTGTACCATTTGGACCCATATATTTGTAAAATGTTTATGAAGGACCTTAAAATAAATGAACTACTAATTAATTAGTCCCACATGTATATAGTTATTATCTCTCTCTCCTCTCTCTCTCTCTCTCTCTCTTGCAGGCTACATTTATATCATATTTTCGTCTTTTCACTCATTTTTTGGAACATTTCTGTAAATTTCATGGTACTAAGTCGAATATACTTCCTTGTTTTTTAAAAATGTATTGTTTTCTATATGAATCATCTGTTGACCACGTGTGTGCTCCTCCAAGGTGTGGTTGCCTAAAAATCGCTAATCTTGCCCTCAGTCGTTTCCTCGTTTCTGTAGAGTGAAATCAACCTTATTGCTAATCTTGTAATGTCAGTTTGGATATTGATCCTATTTTTACTATGTTTTTGCTTTGTATGATCAGTTGTGCCTAAGTAAAGGGTCGTGCTACCGAAAAGTTCCTGGCTCTCTCGCCTTTCATTTTTTCCTTTGTGGCAAAAACCTTTATATATATATATATATATATATATATATACACGTACATGCATACATACTTACATCAATTGTATTTGCGATAACACACACGCACATTCAAGTTTACAAGACTTATGGAATCATTAGTTATTTTTTGTTCTGTTTTTCCCACTACTCGGGTGGCGAGATAGTAAATAATGACCGTGGCGACTGGCACTTCCATCCCATTTAGACAGGATAAGATATTATCTTATCCTTTTAATATATATACAGACCTACTGTATGTGCTAGGATTATGATTAATGAGATGGTCATAGGATTCATTTCTTTGAAGAATCTTGACGCTACTTCTGTAGCATACGATTGTTAAGAGAACTCCGTAATCTTGGCCTGAATATTAATAAACTAATAGCACAGTGCTACGATACAGCATCTGTAATGAGTGGCAAAATCAGTGTGTACAGGCACAAATCCGAGAATCTGTGAAGAATCCATGCTTTTATGTACCATTTTCTGCACGCAGATTGCAGTTAGTCATAACCCACGCAGCTGGCTGCCTGCCAGAAGTAGCAGAATTTTTTAACTTTATTTCAGTTCTGATTAACTTCATCCGTGGTTCAACCTTGTGCCATGATATATTCATAGACCTCCAGAAAGACAACAAATTGCCAGTTCTAGAACTTCCTAAAGTGTGTCATCACAAATGGGAATACAAACCATAAGGCCCTTAAGTCAATATCAAAACGGTATGAGATTTTGTCGGATACTCAAGAAGATTTGTCTAACCATGGAAGGTCTGGTGAAGAAAAAGGCTTAGCTAATGGATATCTACAAGCTTTAATTAAGTTTGAGACAGTCTTTCTGTTGATTACCTTTTCTGAAGTATTTGAAATTACAACCCCACTATCAAAGACATGGCAGAATGAGAATATGGAACTTGCTGCAGCACTTAGCATGGCACAAGAAACACTTGAAATTATTAGTGACAAAAGAACAACAGACTACCATTTTAACACTATTTGGCAAAACTCAATTGATTTTGCTACTGAGAGAAACATAACTTCAACTTTCGGTCAGCCTTCAAGGAAAAGGAAACCATCTTCACGTCTGTTGGAATCCTTTGTAATCGAAAGCACAGGCCAACGAGACACTTTAGAAAGGGTTGAGGATCCATATGCCTACTGTAAAAGGTCTCTGTATATCCCTATTTTTGACAAAGTACTCAGTGAATTTAGACAAAGATTTGATGAACCAAAAAGTATCCTCCTTGGTGTAGCTGCTTGCCACCCATCATCTCCAAATTTCTTATATGAAAATGACTTGCAATACCTTGCTGATCAGTACTCAATTGAAAGGGAAAGCCTCCATGCAGAACTATTTATTGCTCAGAGAACACTATGGGATGATGTGAAATCTATTTCTGATGCTTTGGATAAACTGAAACCAATGAAGGAAGGTTTCACCACACTTTGTTATTTAATGTATTTGGCTTTAACTTTCCCTGTCAGTGATGCCAAATGTGAGCGATCATTTTCTGTCTTGAAATTGGTCAAAACTTACCTCAGGGCATCAGTGGGTCAGGAACGACTGACCAGTCTAGGCATAATTTCCATTGACAAAACTGCAGTGGATTCCCTTGATCTTGATAGGGTAGTGGATAGATTTGCAGCTCTCACAATATCTTTACAGTCAAACTCAGGTGAATCCACCACAAGGCGTTTAGCTCTAATTTAATTAAGTTAGATGCAATATACTTCACGTAATCAATGTGATTTATTATTCTATTTTTATTTCTTTTTTATGATAGAAATAGCTCCGTATTATTTTATCTTTTTAAACAGTTTTGTTCTTCTGTAAGAATACATGAAAATATATAAGCAGAGAATAGTTTCATCATAGTATCTCATGTAATATGCTACAATAAAGTAATATATGTAATACGGATGCAATACTCCAATTTTTTTTCACTCCTGCTCATCTACCAAGTTACCATTCAATGGTTACATCAAATATATCAAGCTGGTAGGGCTCCAGCCCCCACAAAAATTTAACCTCTAGTGACGCCACTGAGCATTATAGTAGTACTGTAAAATCTTTGTTAAAGTCCCACCATGAACTAGCCATGAAATTTGTCAGAATGGTTAGGTTCTCTGTTAAATCCGCTTGTAGGAAATATATCTGAGGCACTTTAAAAATACGGAAGACCTTATAACAAGGTTGAAAGATAAAGATATAAATTGCAGGTTAATTAGTTTTGATGTCAATTCATTGATTACGAAAGTGCCCATTGATGATCTGCTACAGTTTCTGCAAGAAAAATGAATTATATAAATTATATATTTCCCATCATACTTTTATTAAGTTGATAAAGTTGTGCATAGTTGATAATACGTTTACGTTTAATGGATGCTTTTATAGACAGATTTTTGGTTTGGCAATGGGAAGCCGTTCATCTGCAAGTCTCTCAAACATCTAAATGGAATTCTACGAAATCAGATACCTACCAAATATTATTACGTTTACTTTGACATGGTACAGATACGTCGACGAATATTAATATACTTGTGGCCACGGGATTGTGGGCCGTTGGAGTTCTTAGAACTTTGGAATGGTCTGGTTCTATCCATAAAGTTCAAATTGGAAATAGAACAGAACAAAACCCATCCATCTCTTGACAGTCGTTATGAGAACCGACAACGGATTTAAATTCAAAGTATACCGGAAACTAACAGCAGTGAATGCTTTCATTCATAATTTTTCCAGCCATCACCCCTAGATTAAAACTAACAGTTTTCTCAGGGATGATTTTACGAGCATATAGAATTTGTGATCCTGAATTCTCAGAAGAGGAATTCAGAAACATCTATGAAATTGCAAGAGAATTGTGTTACCCAGGGTATTTTATTGATAGTTGCCTCCAAAGTGCAAAAAAAAAGAAAAAAAAGAAAAAAAAAAGCATTTTATTGTCACGAAAGATCAAGTAATTTTGAAATTGAAAATATTTTAGTTTTGCCATACCGAAGGGAATTTGTATCAATTGTACGTAGCCTGAAATGTCTGAAAATAAATGGTTGTTTTTAGCAATAATTCGTCTGTCAATAATAACCAGTAATGCCAACAGGAGGGGTGCACAAAACTAACTGCTCTTTATGTAATGTACCTTATGTTGGACAATCTGGTAAGGAACTAAGTAAGAGAGTTACATAGCATAAATATAGTGTACGGGTGCACACAGTTCAAGTGCCATTTTTTGTCACGTGAGAGTCTTTTGAACACCCTATGGACCTGGAATTCAGCTATAGTCGTTTTTTAGAAGTTCATACAATGCACGACAGATTGCTAGTTGAAAGGATGCCTCATTAGTTCTTTTAGTAACATGAATATGAGCGATGGTCTTCTTAAGATGGACGAATTGTTGAAAAGCTTTATTCTTGTTGATTTAAAAGTTAAACGAGTTCTTAGATATTTTGCAAACAGATAGTTTTGTACTGCGATTTGTAGTAACAGCATATTTCCCTTAAGTACTTTTTTTTGTTTTTGTTTGTTTTTGTACAATGTTTATTTACATACCTAAGTAGGTTGTCGACTTGTTTCATTGTATCTGTGGCCTCATGTTGCTTTCTCGTGTAAGTGTTTAATTAAAAATTGTTTACTGTCCTGAAGATGACTTTGAAATAAAAGTTGAGAGTCTTGGTACTTCCTTTGTCATTTTCTCGTGAGGATTTCATTTACACACACACACACACACACACACACACACACATATATATATATATATATATATATATATATATATATATATATATATATATATATATATTAATAATACGATCACAGTATTTTGCCTTCGAGCTATAAGCCATAGAAAACGTTCCTAGCTATTAAAGAAAACGAGTTCATAATGCAACCCTAACTCAGGTAGTGTTTCCTGGGTACTACATAAAGACCACGTGTCTTTGCTGACAGGCTTAACGTAGGCTAATTAAGACCAGAACCCAACGTTTAAAAATTAAAACAGAGTTTTGTTTAAGAAAAAGCAACTGTTTACAAGCAAGAGTAATTGAACACATATACCACAGCAGCTTGCGACCTTCACTAAAGTCTCTTCAGCTGTACTAAAAACTATCAGCCTGGGTGTTTTCATGGAGTATCGTCATATCTTGAAGGCGTCTTCGTGTTCTTGTTTAAGTAATGGAGTCGTTTGCTGCCGAAGAGGCAATTTCTTCTAAAACATCTAATTGTAGATTAGCTGTCAGGCATATTAAAACCAGTCTGTGTGTGCGAAAAATGGCCTTTCCGGAGGTGAGGGACTTGTTTCCCTTGGAAAGTATCCAACTGTGTGATGAGTGTTCCCTCTAATATTCTTCTTGATTTGCATTAATTGTCTTGCACATAATCTTCGTCTTGTTAAAAGAAATTTGATGAATTCAACCCAAGACAGTAGGTTGGCTACGGTCCTGCTACTGAATTGAATTGAATATAGGATTTAGGCCAAAGGCCATTCAGCGCTGAAACGGAAATTGACAGTAAAAGGTTTGACGGGGAAAAGGAGGAAATCTTCAAAGTTGCACTATGAATCAATTGTTAGGAGAGGGTGGAAAGTAAGATGGAAGGAGGAGAATATGAAAGAAGGTACAGTAGAAGGCACGCTGCAAAGAGCCTTGAAGTAATGCCTACAGTGCACCACATGAGGTGCACTGATGGCACTACCTTCCTTCGGTGGCCGTTTCTGCCGGGGGACGTTTTCCTGCTACTGGCAAAAACCCCGGTCTCCTAACAAGCCATTTTTGATGTTCGGCTATCTGATTGAGCAGTCTCATCCAGTCTCCCCATTACTCGATTGGGCACAGTCTCGACAAAGCGGAATAATATAGACATGCAGAATCTAATTCAGAATACTTCACTGAATTCTTGCAGAGGTCTGTTTTAACGAATTGTTAAAGGTGAAAACTAAATTAAATATCTGTTGGTCACAAATCTTGCTTGTTTTATTTTCTATTTTTTATTTTTCAACTGTTCTTACTCTTTGGATTAGGTTGTTGCAGAATGACGGCTGAGTAAAGGTATTTTATATGGGATTAATCTCTTTAAAAACTGAATGTCACAAATTGTATGAGCTCGAAGGAATAATCTTGAAATTACATTTTTTTAACAATGGTTGAGTGATTAAAAAACAATAAATGTAACTGTCTGAGTGGCTGGGCTTCCTATATACATTCTATGCGTATTGATTACTGATGGGAGTACTTCGACGTCAAGAAATTATAAATTGCCAATATTTTCCCGTTCAGCGCAAAACTCAATATACGGGGAAAAATTTTAAGTGCTACGAAGCATAAATGAAAACACTCATTATTGAGGGGAAATATTGCAAAGATGTCGTCAACGGATCGAATCCTTAAATAGGACGAAAGTTTAAGGGAACTATTGTTAGTAATTCAGTCGCAAAGTATTCCATAAACAGATTAGCAAATATTGGAGAAAGAGAAGAGCCCATAGCAACTCCGAATTTTTTTGTTGGTATATTTTGCCATCAAAATTAAAAATGGTGAATGCACAAATCTGCACCAATGGCGATTGGCACGTTTTCATCTGAGCAAGAAATGTAACCGCAGCTCATGAAATCATTTGAGTACTGTAACTCACAAACAGGTCTCGGAAATGCTTCTTCTGGTGTATCTAGGTGGCCTATTTGGCCTATTATACAAATTCTCAGCGGATCCAAAGTTGCACAATTCTGCAAATATAACGTGCCTCTATAAATAAACGTCACTTACAGAAATGTCTACGGCATGAACTGTGAGAGCGCTTGGTAATGAGTTCTGCCTGCCATTTTCCTGTGGTATTCGCTTATATACTTTATGTCACGCGCACCTCTGTGATTTTTAAGCACACATACACACACATATATAAACTGTAATAGCCACAGTGCCCTCTTAACTTCTCAAATTCTTTGCTCTTTTTTGGAAACGCTTGTCACAACAATGCCTTGAGCTCCAACTTCAAAGAAATTTGAAGAGATCATGATGTCCGGTAGCGGGAAACGAACCCACGACACCTTAATCAGGACGAGGTTACCATGCGAACCTGACCACGAGAAGGATTTGAGAAGTTAAAATTGCATTGTGGCCATTACAATTTCATATGTGTCTGGTAAAATGACCAGTAGATTCTAAACACAAATATATACTTATATATATACATATTTGATATATATATATATATATATATATATATATATATATATAATATATATGTCCAAAATTTCATCCGTTTTATTTGCGGGACAAAACCAATAAAAAAGGATGACCCATCGCCGGGATAGAGAGCTCAATTGAACGGTAATTGCCTTAAACGATCAAATTGTTTTCAGCAGTTCCAATCAATTTAACGATGGAATTATTTTCCTGATAGCTTGCACAAATAAAAATGAAACAACCAATTTTATGAAGTGAGCGCGTCTCATACCGAAACAAATTTAGCCACATATGACCTATAAAACAAAAACGAACACCCAATCCTATGGAATTTTCACTACAAACGTTATGAGCATATGTAGAAGTGCACCTATATTATTCTCAGTTTTTAACAATTATTATTATTATTATTTATTTTTTTTTTTGCTCTATCACAGTCCTCCAATTCGACTGGGTGGTATTTATAGTGTGGGGTTCCGGGTTGCATCCTTCCTCCTTAGGAGTCCATCACTTTTCTTACTATGCGCGCCGTTCTAGATCACACTCTTCTGCATGAGTCCTGGAGCTACTTCAGCCTCTAGTTTTCAAGGTAGATTCCTTTTCAGGGATCTTGGGATCGTGCCTAGTGCTCCTATGATTATGGGTACGATTTTCCACTGGCATATCCCATATTCTTCTTATTTCTATTTCCAGTCCTTGTAACTTATCCATTTTTCCCTTTCTTTCTCTTCAACTCTGGTGTCCCATGGTATTGCGACATGAATGAGTGATACTCTCTTCTTGACTTTGTCAATCAACGTCACGTCTGGTCTATTGCACGTATCTCCCTATCCGGTCTGATACCATAGTCCCAGAGGATCTTTGCCTGATCGTTTTCGATCACTCCCTCAGGTTGGTGCTCGTACCACTTATTACTGCAAGGTAGCTGATGTTTCTTGCACAGGCTCCAGTGGAGGGCTTTTGCCACTGAATCATGCCTCTTTTTGTACTGGTTCTGTGCGAGTGCTGGGCATTCGCTTGCTATGTGGTTTATGGTTTCATTTTTCGTATTGCACTTCCTACATATGGGAGCGATGTTATTTCCATCTATCGTTCTTTGCACATATCTGGTTCATAGGGCCTGATCTTGTGCCGCCGTTATCATTCCTTCAGTTTCCTTCTTAAGCTCTCCCCTCTGCAGCCATTGCCATAAGTCATCGCTGGCTAGTTCTTTAGTCTGTCTCATGTATTGTCCGTGCATTGGTTTTGTTGTGCCAGTCCTCTGTTGTTTGTCATTCTCCTGTCTGTATACTTGTGGGTCTTCGTTTGTTTGTTTGTTTGTATGGTGTTTTTACGTTGCATAGAACCATTGGTTATTCAGCAACGGCACCAATGGCATTACGTGACTTCCGAACCACGCCGAGAGTGAACTTCTATCACCAGAAATACACATCTCTCACTCCTCAATGGAGTTGTCGAGAATTGAACCCGCGACCACCGCGGTGAGAAGCAACCACCAAACCAATAACATCACTGAGACGCTTTTGTGGGTCTTCGTCTACTTTTTATTATCCCCTCTTCCCATGCACTTTTTAGCCACTCGTCTTCACGGGTTTCAGATATTGCCCCAGTGCTCTGTTCTCGATGTTGACGCAGTCTCTATACTTAGTAGTCCTCCCCTTTTCCCTTCCCTTTGTGTTATGTATAGTCGTCCGTATTTGCTCTTGGGTGTAGTATTGCTTTGTGTATTGTCATATGTTTCCTGGTTTTCTGTTTATTATTATTATTATTATTATTATTATTATTATAAAAAAATATCCACAATTATATATTAAAATATATATTCTGTGGTCTAAATTATAGGTAGGTGATTATATAAATGAGCACCAAAAGGACATAGAAATAGTTTATACCTACAAAACACTTTGGCAAAAGCCCTTACAAAGAACAATAACAGTACCGAGAGAAATAACGGTGTCTACAAGTTCCATGTCCTGATTGCAGTGGTTGTTACTACGGGGAAAGTGGTAGGAGATTAGAGGTAAGATTAAGGGAACACAGAAGGGCCCTATGATCTTCATGCACAGGGCAGAGCTTTGGTGGCTCATAGTTTTAATTTAGACCACAGAATCAATCGGGATGGTGCACAAATCATTTTAAAAGCGACGATTCCTCACATGAGATATCTTTTAAAGATAATAGTCGTTTACAAATGAAGACCCTTTTATAAACAGTTTTCATTGCCAAGCAATACTTAAGATTTTAATTTTAAAACTGACGTTGACCATGTGAACCCTGATGCTCTGCTTCCTCTTCCCCTCTCTCTACAGATAGCCGACGTCCCTGTGGATGTTTCCGACTGTGGCACCTATGCAGCGCAAGCTGGAGCAACTTCACAGGTTCGGAGATCGAGGAGATTGGCGCAACTGCCTGTTGAGTTTGGGATTACTTACCACACAAACCAGCATTTCGATGATGGCTGTTATTTTCTCGCTCCGCCCACCTTTTTTTTAGATGCTCTTCGGGAGGAAATATCCTCTCCATTACATTTTTAAACGTTACACTGATGAGGAACACCGTTCAGGTGTTTCAAAGTCTTTGTTCTATTTGTACATCAATATATATTTTTAATATATAATTATGGATATTTTTTAACAATTTGTTTTCACGAGACTGTGAATTTCTTAACATTATTATTATTATTACTGTGGATATTTTTTAACAATTTGTTTTCATGAGGCTGTGAATTTCTTAACATTCTATTATTATTATTATTATTATTATTATTATTATTATTATTATTATTATTATATTATTATTATTATTATTATTATTATATATATATTATTATTATTATTATTATTATTATTATTATTATTTTATTATTTTATTTTTTTTGCTCTATCACAGTCCTCCAATTCGACTGGGTGGTATTTATAGTGTGGGGTTCCGGGTTGCATCCTGCCTCCTTAGGAGTCCATCACTTTTCTTACTATGTGTGGCCGTTTTCTAGGATCACACTCTTCTGCATGAGTCCTGGAGCTACTTCAGCCTCTAGTTTTTCTAGATTCCTTTTCAGGGATCTTGGGATTGTGCCTAGCGCTCCTATGATTATGGTACGATTTCACTGGCATATCCCATATTCCTCTTATTTCTATTTTCAGATATTGATACTTATCCATTTTTTTCCCCTCTCTTTTTTCTCTTCAACTCTGGTGTCCCATGGTATTGGCGACATCAATGAGTGATACTTTCCTTCGCTTGACTTTGTCCAATCAACGTCACGTCTGGTCTGTTTGCACGTATCACCCTATCCGTTCTGATACCATAGTCCCAGAGGATCTTTGCCTGATCGTTTTCGATCACTCCCTATGATTGGTGCTCAGTACCACCTTTATTTACTGGCAAGGTAGCTGATGTTTCCCCCTTGCACAGGCTCCAGTGGAGGGCTTTTGCCACTGAATCATGCCTCTTTTTGTACTGGTTCTGTGCAAGTGCCGGGCATTCACTTGAGTCCCTGCATATATTCTTTCCTGATTGTGTCCTTCATCCTCTTGGTGTTTTTATATCCCTCCTTCCATTATTCCCAGGTATTTGTATCCTGTCTCATCTATGTGTTCGATGTTGCTCCCATCTGGTAGCTTTATCCCTTCAGTTCTCGTTACTTTGCCTCTTTGTATGTTGACTAAGGCGCATTTTTCTATTCCAAACTCCATCCTGATGTCCCAGATACAATCCTTAGTCTGGATTAGGGTAATCTATGTCCTTGATGCTCTTACCATACAGCTTGATGTCGTCCATGAACATCAGATGGTTGATTCTGCTGCCTCTTTTCTTGATTGGTACCCGGCATCCATCTTCTGTAGTACTTTTGTCATGGGAATCATGGCTACTACGAAGAGTAGTGGGGACAGTGAGTCGCCCTGGAAGATCCCTCTCCTGATATTAACCTCTGCTAGTCTTATTCCAAGGCTTGTAAGTATTGTATTCCTGTTGCGCATTGTATTTTTGAGGAAGCTGATGGTGTTTTCCTCTGCCCCATATATTTTCAGGCATTCTATTAGCCATGTGTGTGGTATCATGTCGAAGGCTTTCTTATAGTCTATCCATGCCATGCTTAGGTTGGTTTTCCTTCTCCTACTCTTCTTCATTACCATTTTGTCTATCAGGAGCTGGTCTTTTGTGCCCCTACACTTCCTTCTGCAGCCTTTCAGTTGGTGGGAGATGGTGTTTGTCTCCTCTAGGTAATTGTATAGCCTTCACTGATGATACCTGTTAGTAACTTCCACATTATTTGTAGGCAGGTGATAGGTCTGTAGTTACTGGCTATATTTCCCTTACTCTTGTCTTTTTTGTACTAGGATGTTCTTCCTGTGGTCATCCATTTGGTGCATGGTGATTTGAGATACAATGCTGGAGTGTTTCTGCTATTCGTGGGGTGTAGGCCTTGAAGTTTTTGAGCCAGTATCCATGGACTTCATCAGGACCTGGGGCTTTCCAGTTTGGCATTTTCTTTAGTTGGTGTCTGACTGTGTCTGTCGTTATCTCTTGTGAATCTTGTTTTAGTTCTCACCTGTTTCTTCTTCCTGGAGCCATGTTGCATGTTTGTTGTGTGATACCGGATTGCTCCATATGTTTTCCCAGAGTCTCTTACTTGGTTCGGCTTCAGGAATTTCTGGGTGGTTGTCTTCCCCTCTTAGTTGGCTGTATAGTCTTTTCTGGTTGGTTCCGAATAGTTTGTTCTGTTGGTATCCCTTATTCCTGTTCATGTACCATTGGATCTTATGTGCTTTGGCCTTAAGCCTCTGTTTTACATATTCTGTGTGTTGTTTACTCCCCTCTCTTGTACTTTGTATTTCTCGTTGAGTTCCTCCTCCCTTGTTTTTCTTGCTTCTTAGCCTTTTTTCTGTCATCTCTTTCAGTTTACTCAAGTCAGATCTCATCACCATGATTTGCTTTTCCAGGCACCTTTTCCAGGGAGGTTGCTGTTTTGGTTTCTGTTGGGTTGATTGTGCTGGTGGTGTTGGTGTTCGAATCCCCATCAGTTTTGCTACTAATCTTGCTCCTGCATATGCCAAGTTATTTGTTTCTGTGATACTGGTGGTGTGTATTATGCCCATTATTTCATTGACCTCACTTGTTTTCTCCCTTAATTTCTTGGGTGTGTAGGCTTTCATGGAGGGGATGTTTGTTCTCTCTGTATCTGGCTCCATCCATTGTCTAATCTTTTCTACCCATTCCGTCCTCTCTGTTACTTCGTGTGTCGTTGTTTGATACCTCATCATCCCTGTCGTCTTCTGTGGCATCGTCTCTCAGTTCGTCTTCGTGTAATTCGTTGTCATGTGACATTTCCCTTTCCAGTTCTTCTCTTCTGTTAGGGAGAGCCAGTTCTTTTTCTTTTTCTTTATGTTCCTTACTTGGTCTGCCAGCCTCTGCTCTGTTTGGGGGGTGTTATTCCTCGCATTCCAGATGTTGACCAACTTCTTCTATATCCTCTCTCCGTCGGGTTGCTTCTGATGTAGCATCTCCATATTTCCTTATTTTCTTCTCTTGTCCATTTCTTCCTTTTTGCTTCTGTAGCTCCAATCTCAGGCTGTTGATTACTGTCGTTGTGGTGGTCAGTTGCTGGATGACGACCTCCAAGTACCTGACCGTCTTCCCCTTCAATTGGGTTGAATACCTGGTTGCCGGACGAAGCTCCTCTGTTGCCAGAGGTTCCATTTACGTCGTTGTCGTTTATTCCTTCATTTCTTTCCATCATTGCTGAGTTTGCTATTTAACCCCATAGCTGGACCCTACCCCATCCCCATGGGATAGGTACTCATTTACAGATGAGTAGATTGAGGATATTATGGTAAAGATCCTTTCCCAAGGAATCAACGCCGAGGAGAGCGGTCACCCATCCAACGACTGACCGCCCCAGTCCCCATGTTGCTTAACTTAATCAGTCCATTGACGACCTAACCCACTATGCCACGGCGCCACATTATTATTATTATTATTATTATTATTATTATTATTATTATTATTATTAATTATTATTATTATTATTATTATTGATTATTATTATTTAGAAGATAAAACCATGTTCATATGATTCGCAAGTCAGCTACAATTAAAGAAGTAGCAGCTTACTCACCTACTGTACATTTCAGGGCCGTGTCTAATCGATTTCCGTCAATAAAAATCTTACCAAAGTAGTTTGGTATGGATCGTATTTTGCAAATAGCTATTTGAAACCACGGTCTCATTGGCAAAAATATGCAGTGATGTCTAATGTGGATAATTAAGGCAGTTATCAGAGTAAATCAAAGAAATTTAATGGGAAACTTAGCTAAATTTAATAGGCACCCAGAGAGAGGCTAGTTGTGACGTAGACTATGACATCAGACGTAAAAGCAGGGTTCCCAGTAGTGTGTCATAAATATTTAACCCTCTTTTAGAATATGTAATAAAGGAAAGGCTAGGCAAATCACTGTTGAGAATGACGATAATATTACGGTTTCCATTGGTTATACCACGGTAATTAATATGAATTTGGTACATATACATAAAACAATATTATAGCAAGGGGATTTGGTAAATATACATATGGAAATATCACTATTTTCACTGTACACTTTTATGTTGACTATAGGAATAC
Source organism: Macrobrachium nipponense (assembly GCF_015104395.2). Taxonomy (NCBI): domain Eukaryota; kingdom Metazoa; phylum Arthropoda; class Malacostraca; order Decapoda; family Palaemonidae; genus Macrobrachium; species Macrobrachium nipponense. The sequence goes on along the minus strand of NC_087220.1, from coordinate 39,843,306 downwards.
ATAAGTTATAACAATTTCTATTTACCTTTTGACTATCAGCTATACAAAACTTTTGGAATTGGTGAAATACAATCACATTGAAATGGAAATACGATCATTTAAAGGTGTTGGTATGATAATTTGCCCTAATGTACCTGGTAACCTTGCATAATAGTAAACACCGCCGACAAAAGGGCGAAGGCAGCCGATCGTCATTGGTTAAAGCCAGGGTATTAGGGTATAGTGAGTGTTGCTTCACCTATGGCAAGCCTAGCAAACTGTCCTCATGGCTTAAGGACTGCTTTCGTGTTACTTTTTTTTTGCAGTATGCAACAAGAAAAGAATCATATGCATCATATGTTACTTATTAACCGGTAAGTGGTTAATAAGGCGATACACAAACACCAAATGATTTAGACAAGAGGACAATGGTGACCTTTATAGGGATTATATTAGAATGACGAGTATGATAAAGAGAGAGATACAAACTTTTTGTTTATATCAAGGCCTTTCTAACTTTTCAGACCAAGAATAAACAATGGCCGAATTTGCTTGACCAATAAACTATCTCACTGATTAGCATCAGCGACCATTTTTAACAACTTGCCTATTCTACTGACCTCCTTACACATACACAAACACACACACTGTGGCGGGATCACAAGCTTAAAAGCAAGCGGCAAATTCACCCCCCCCCCCCCCCACCCCCCCCCCCCCCCACATAAACTTAATCTATCTGGCTACCAAACCCACCCTCAGTCACACTTTCCTCTTTACACTACAGAATACAAGCAGGACAATTGACCTATACCTACACACAGAACAAAAAACAAACAAACACATGTACTTACCAACTCCAGATACTCCAGGCTTTGCTGTGCTGTCCGCTGGTCAAGGTCACGGAGATACCAACAACAAAAAAGACCACAACCAACCAAAAACCACAACCCACAACACAACACCCAAGGACCATAACCCCTCACAACAAAAAAGGAACACAACCACAACTCAAACAACACACACCCAAGGACCACAACTCAACAACACAGCAAACCAACAAGGAACACACCACAACTCAACAAACAACAAGGAACAACAACCAACAAAAGACCAATGCACAAACAATTACCAACACAAAAAAACAACAACACAAAAAAGCAACACACACACACACCAACAACAACCCTCAACCACAACAACTCACATATAATCCAACAGGAACTCACATTCAACTTAACATAAACCTCACAGCACAACAACTCCTAAGCAACCAATATTAAACCCAACAACAATCAGCAACAAACCAATAACACACTATTTAAATAACTTAACCAATCCCTCAACACTTTCCACAGACCGCTGCCAACACTACTGATTATCACAGCTTCTGACTAAGGACTGACTAATTACTCACTCAAAACACAGAACTCTGATCTCCAACAGCACCAGCAGACAACTCAGAACTCACCAACAACCAGTTCAGTCGTTAACCATCCAACCACCAATTATCCCCCCCCCCCCCCCCCCCCCCCGCCTCTGTCTGTCTGTCTGTCTGTCTCTCTCTCTCTCTCTCTCTCTCTCACACACGCACAGACGTTGTCAAATGGAATTCCATAACTCCTCCATAACACACACACACACACACACACACACACACACTATATATTTCTATATATATATATATATATCTATATATATATATATATATATAATTTCATTTATGTATTGTGTATCTGCATTGACGTACGTACCTTATCTGTCTACATATTTTGTATGTATACGACATTTGTATTCATGTATGTTCTATCATCTTCTTCCCTGATGTCGAAGTATGAATAATAACAATAAAGATGATTATTATAATATTAATATCAAGAATAATGAAAATAACTGGTAATGAATATTAATGTAATTATTATCATTATGATTAATAATATCATTATCAACACTTTAAGTGGCCATGTGCATTGGAAAAACATTTTTACTCATTGGCTAAAAACTGGTCTTTATCCACATAGACCCTAAGACCGTTTGGCAAATTTCGCGGGTAGCAGAACGATACTTTACGTATCCTTGAAACTGCAAGGTAACAATGGTTTTCGAGTGTGTAAGACTTGGTGCATATTTCAAATTAACAGAAAACGGGGCTTGCGCCATGGAACTGTATTCCAAATTAATATTCTCATTTATTGCCCATTCTTTAATTGTAATTTACTTGGGAGTTTGAATGTGTGAGACAATATAGGAATTCCATATAGTACTGCTACTACTGCTACCAACATCTGAGTCTTCATTCATAAAGTATATGGGCGGAGCCTTAGTAACGTACGTCACTACAGTATCAAAGAGTGGGAGGGTCTTTAGTAATGACGTTATACTAGCCTCTATGTACCAGCCTGCTAGATCTAGCTAAGTTTCCCTTTAAATTTCTTTGATTTACTCTGTTAAGTGCCTTAATTATCAAAATTAGACATCACTGCATATTTTTCCGAATTAGGCTGTGGCTTCAAATAGCTATTTCCAAAATACGATCCATATACGATGTTTTGGTGAGATTCTATTGACGAAAATCAATTATACATGGCCCTAAAATGCATATTAACTGTCAATTTCGACTTCAGCCAAGCCACTTGAAATCCATTGACTATGGGAAGCAGAGAGGGCAAAATAAACACCCGCTTGGTTTGGCAGCAATCAATGTTTACATTTATTTCATGTATCCTTATTGTCTACTTGTAGCCTTTCTTGATAAATATTCGGGGTATAGAGGGTACAACATGATACACTTCAGTTTATAAAAATCAAAAGAATGCATGGGTTTAGATTGCAGTTCCTCTGAATTGGCCCACCCCCATGCACGTCGAGGTTCCTTAACTGTGGTCGTGGATGCCTTTAAAGGTCGCTAATCTACATATGGAAGGCAGTGAAGTTCCCTTAAATTATACATCTTGATATCCAAAAAGGTTCCTTATGCAGGTAGGTCCTGGATGGTCTTAAATATTCCAAAAGCTAAATGACGGACGGATCTCAAGGATTCTTAGTTGATCCCAAATGTTGTTTCAGGGTACCTTAGCTAATCTCCTTTACATACAGTACCTGGACATTTCTCATTGTTCACAAATGTTGATCCTGGAGAAAATTCTTGTCTCAACCTTGATACCAACTGGTTCTCGAGATTCCGTCATATAATTCTTTAAATCCTTTAAAATGATCAACATGTTTCCCTAAACTAGGGCATGGACGGACATATTGGCAACTTAACCAAGATCTTAGATATTATGGTTTTGCATTATTAACCCTGTATGTCAAGGTTTGATTTACCTAAAACACAGGATCCTAACCACCATCCACAATGATCATGGTTTCCGACAACCATCTAGGGTTCCTACGGGTTTATTTAGGCGACAAAGTTCCTTAATCTAGGTCTGGGAGTGTCGTTAAGATTCTTTAACCTAGATCCCTGATAGTAGTCAGCATCCGATGCAACAGAGGATCCAGCGTCACCTCCTCTAACCGTTCGTCAAGTTGCTGGAAATCCAATTGCTCAACCAGGTCCCGTGGCTCTATCTCTACATCTCTAGCTGCTAAGAGATCTGGAACGAAAGCAATTGCTTGTGATTATATACTGAAGGCTAGCAGAAAGACCCTCAAGTCAAAAATATCTAAGAATTTTGATAGCTACATCAAATTAAAATAATCAAAAGCCCTAAATAAGAGTAAATATTTTGAAATGCTCATCTGGTAAAGCTAATCAAACTGGCATTTTACTGCAATGAGAAAAGAAATCCTCATTTCTGAGATCAGACTAAACACAATATCTTTTTTTATTATTGAAAATATAGAGACTACATAATAATGTCACCGGGTTTCTGTATTCTGTTATTTAACGGGTATTACTCATGAATAACTGTAACATACATTTTTGAGTTTGCCACCAATTACTGGAATTAACAGTAACCTCAGTGAATGAAACTAGTTGTGAGCCCTTTGAGCTTGCTGTCAACTGGAACCAAATAGATTAATTAAAATATTCAATTACTCAAACTATCAGCACATAACAGATTCACCAAAACTGGCAATAAACGTTCGAGTTTACAGTTAATTTTTGCAGCTGTAGAGAACTGGGGAGCACATGAATCAGCAGTGAATTTTGATTTTAACCGAGTTTAGCATGCCTCAAACATGGTGTATTTTTTTTAGTTTACTGTTAATTTCTGCAACATATCTATTTACATTTATTTACAATAAGCTGTCAATCCCAGACATCAAGTCGGAAATAAAAGAAAAGTTTCGACTTCCTAAAATCATGGAAGCCACGAATGACTGGGTAAACTCACCGTAACAGAAGAGTCTCTCAGCAAAGGCAGCAATAAGGACAAAGAAGTCTTTGTCCAGTGCCTCTTCAGGTAGAGGCACCATTGAGGTCAACTTCTCCAGCTGCGTCTCTGACAGCTCCCCTCCAAGGGCGTCGCCCAGGGCTTTCCCGAAGTCGCTAGCCAGTAAGCGTTCAATGCGTATGCTCTATTAGAATGAAGTGATTATCAGGCAGGTTTACCACATTATGAAAATTCTTAATTTTACGTTTAATTACGGATATCTCATTGTATTCTAGTCAGAATCTTGAAGGGTGCAAGGTAGAAGACAAGATAAATTTCAGTATTAAATACATGATAGAAGGAAATGTACAAGCTGCATTAAAGTCTTCAAGTTATTTAATTAATTTCCCTTAACACTAGTAACACGTGCATACATCACGCACACACACACACACACACACACACACACATATATATATATATATATATATATATATATATATATATATATATATATATATATATATATATATATATATATATCTATATATATATATATATATATATATATTATTATAATATATATATATATATATATATATATATATAGATATATATATATATAGTATATATATATATATATATATATATATATATATATATATATATATATATATATATATATATAATATAAAACACACATATCTGACCGTCCTACACGGCATAACTGTAGGTTTACAGTGAAAAAGACAAGGCCACTAGCTACCTGCAGACAAAGAATGATAAGGAGCGGAATGGGGCGGACACGGGGGAGGGAATGAACGGCAAACCCCTGCAGGTCACTGTCGGGGATGTGGTCATTCCTCTGGTTAAGAATTTGGGAGGATTTCGACATCACAATCCAACCAACCAACCTGACTCAGCAAACAAATTTCTTGCCAGTATTGGAACTGGATTTTGAACGTAAAATTTAGGCCAAAAGACAAACACTGGTACCTATGAGGTCAGTGAGAGCTGAAAGGGAAATGGAGGGAAAAGAAGGTTTGAAAGGTGTAACAGGAGGAAAACCTCGCAGTTGCACTATGAAAAAAATGTTAGCAGAGGGCAGAGAATAAAAAAAAAAACAAGAAAATGAAATGAGGGATAGTAAAATGAATGAAAGGCTTTGCAGCTAGAAACCGAAGGAACCCTGAAAGAACCTTAAGTAATGCCTACAGGTTCACCGTGTGAGGTGCGCTGAGGGCACTACCCCCTTACGTGTTCATGTCAGTGCTGACCTCGTTAATCACCAGAGGCAAACCTTTTATTTTGTCTTCACAGAGGTCCCCCCTAATTCTGATAGATATAAGGGTATGATAATGGACAACTGGTCTCCAGGATCATCCAAGAATGATTAGTTTTCGACTGACAGATTAACACTTACATATCTCTTATTCAGAGCTCTCTGGAGTAATGGATTAGAGGACAATTAATTCACTATGAGAAATATTTTCAAATTTATGGAGCCATACAAATACATGTCAGTCATGCATATTTGTATTGACATTTGCAACAGGCATGACTTTCAGAAATTAAATCGGCTATTTTGTTGAGTATATAATACTTCACAGAGGCGGTCAGATCCAATTCTTTTGCTTAACACAAAAAGCATAATTGAAATGAGCCACAAATCTATTATGAAAATTGGGAGTCTTTTAAATTTTCAACTTTTTCAATTAGCTTAGCCATGTAACTTTAGCATTTAATGTTGAAATTTTGGGCTGCCTAAATTGGATAAAATGTATTCTTTCTAACTTTACATTAATGTCAATAGGAAGTCATAATTGATGATAATGAACAGGACCACCAAAAACGATATATTCGACATCTCTTGAACTGTTACCAAATCTGGTAAAAATCAAAAATGTCCCTTACGTCCAGTTCATTATATTTAATTGCTAATTTTCTTCGTACACACACACACACACCTATATATATATATTTATATATATATATATACTATATATATATATATATATATATATATATATATATATATCTATATATATATATATTATTATATATATATAATATATATATATATATATATATATATATATATATAGTATATAGTATATATAAGCGAATACCACAGGAAAATGGCTTGCAGAAATCTGTAACGAGTGTCGACAAAGCCTTCGGAACGGATTTCTGCCTATCATTTTGCTGCGGTATTCGCTTGTATATAATCGTAAGGTGCATACAAGAGATGCACGTCGAGCTCTCAGTCATAATAAATCTAAATCAAATAAGTACAATATTTTTCTCACTTCTAGTCAAAATAACACCACACAAGACGGCGTACAGGAGCCGCATCTGCCCACTCCTTTCCTCATTAACAGTTGGACACGGGAGATTTGCCTACTTCGCTCCTCCCACCCAAAACCTCTGCCTATCGTACAGCTAAGTTGTTCTATTTTCCACACCTGGTGTTGTCATGCGAATTTCTTTCCAGACCAACCCAAAAAGAAACCGGTGCCACGATGCGAAAACAAAAGACAAAAAAAGAGAGAGGGACAGAGCAGAAAAGTCTCTCTCCGATCGACATTCACCTAACAGACGTAGTTCTGAACAGACGGGTCACAGATACCTCCTTATTACTGTCTGGGGGTCTAGACGATTCCCCCCCAAGCTCTTTTCTCCCGTGACGGGCGCTCTACTAAAGACACAATTTGTCACAAACCAGGTACGTTTGTTTGGATTTGAAATTTGCTCGATGCACCATTCTTTTACTTCCTTGATTACCGTCCGCTCTCATACATATAACTCAAATCCCCCATTGCATTTCCTTCAGAGAAATAGTGAAGTGAGGAAATCTTGTGACTTGTAACTAGAAGTGTTCATTTATATTGCTAACTTACATTCTCAGCCTTACATAAAATCCCAATTATATCAATCGCATTTTTCGATCGACAATCACAGTGCATCCTTAATTTGCAGAATTAGGAGATGCAAGAAGTTGTGCACCACCTTTCACGCGTTCCAGGTGCCAGAGTGTCAATTATCTACCCCGAATCCCAAAGTATCAAGAATAAAGAGCTGCTGGTAACATTTTTTGTATGATTTACCACAACTGTACAAAAATCTCATTTCTGTACATGTTGGGTTCTTCATAAAAATGATTTATATTTTACTGGGGTTTCACAGTGGCACTAATTCCTTTGTTAATTAACGTAACCTCAGTGCCACGGAGCTAGTGCCAATAGCTCCTGTATAATTACTTCTGATTTACATAATATTTATCTTAGTTAAGTGTAATTTTGCATTTTTTCCTCAAATCCATCACTTTTAATAACTTTTTTCCTCCTTTTCTCTTTATCACTTGCGTGGCACCCATTCTTGTCAGATGTCAGTTAATTTGAGAGTAAATGATAAACTTCACTCAGCCACACATGTAATAAATGGCGACCATGGCCAGCAACGCGCACGTTTTATGAGAGCAGAATAATATTTACTCATGTCATGTGGCATATGGTTATTATTGGAAGTATATTTAAACCTTCTGTTTTAAAGCAGACCCATATATTGAATGACCTAATAAATCAAACTGCATTACTTATACCTGGGGAGGGAAAATTTTACATTTTTACATTAAACTTTAACTCCTTACTTTTCGTTCCTTTGGAACTGACAAGCATTTTGGCGATTTCCCTGATTTTTTTCTTTTATCCCGATTTTATTTCCTTGTGTAAGTCTCGCAAGGGGGTAGATATCACAAGCCCTTTTACAACTCAAAACTTACGCGCTCATTAGCACAGTTTCATTTTACCATTACTGAAATTTTTTTCTTTCTTTATTACTTTATTATACTTTTGCGGTTTCCCGCACCCATTCACTGTACTTAATACGTCTGCATTTTGATTTTTGCGGTCTCCAGCACACATTTATTATATTACGAACATCGGCACCAGCCCGTGTGCATGTTCCCCGGTGTTTTCAAACACCTACTTACCAACTTGTGCAATAGCCAGTTTGTCCGTGCACAAGTCCCTAACGTCTGCATTTTAATTTTGCGGTCTCCCACACACATTCATTATACGTAACCTATCACGTAACCACTGCACAAAAAAATCGGTACCAGCCCGTGTGCATGTTACCTGTTTTCGAACACCTACTTACCAACCTATGCAGTAGCCGGTTTTGTCCGTGCACAAGTCCATCACACCTGTACTTTGATTTTATCCTCCTTCTACGCGAACGAAAAAACGTCCTGAGGGACCCACAAACTTTGATCTTTCAGGAACATCATTAATCCTGTTCTATATGAACAAAATCTACCCACTACCAGTGCCACTACCTGTTCACTGAACATCCCTCCGCACTCGACGACAACTAATTGTCGTGTGTAAGTGCCACCTTCATTTGCCTTTACAGGTATCTGGCCCAGTGCCTCGAGTATTACTCTGAATAAACCTTCGTCCCACGGGACCAGCAAACATCTTTTATTCTCTTTCCTATCCCCAGCCTTGGCGGCTCCCCCTGTTTTGCAAACTGGGGACCCGTCTTGGCCCTTCCTTCCTATTTTCCTGCCTTGGTGTTTCCACAGATTCGCAGCCTGCAACAGTTCCATCTTGGCCTTGCTTTCACAGTGCCACACCTGTTCTATGGCACACCATTTTACTTAATACCAGTGCCATTGGGGGGCACTCACCATTTCGTGGAGAGGACTAACATCCAACAATACACCTCTCTCCCACAACCATGGCTTCTTATGGTGAATTATACCAGACCTTTCTCGGAATGGGACAGGGTCTGGCCCTCAGAGGAGAAACCCTAACAACTTAGATTGACACCCAAGTGACCAAAGCCCTAAGGGATCAAGAAGCCAAGGGATGAGAGGGAAAGAAAGCAGCAGAGAGAGAAGCCAGGGAGGACAGGGAAAGAGCAGAGAGAGAAGCCAGAGAGGAGCCGAGACTAGCGCTAGAAGCCCAGCGGCCCATGACTCAGAAGACGAGCTCAAAGCATGGCTCGATCACATAGAGAACGTGTTTGCCAACTATGCTCCCACTGCAATCGAGATCTCGCTAATTTTGAACAAACACGTAAAGGGCAAATGTTTAATCGCACTGCGTACTTTGGCAACTGCTGAGCAAGGAGATATTGCAGCAGTCAGAAGGGCAGTCAACAAAGTCTATGAAATCACACCTGAACGCTGGAGACAATGCTGGCGTAGTGTACACAAAGAGGCCGGACAGTCCTGGGTGGACTGGACATATCACAAAGGAAGCAATTTCAACCGTTGGCTGGATTACCTTGAAGTCAGAATGCTTGCGGACCTTCCTGAGCATGTGCAATTGGAGGATTTTCTTATTATGCTCCAAGCGCACTTGCCACCTATATTTATGAAAAGCATCCAACAACCATTGTGGAATGCTACCGTTTGGCAGATGATTGGGAAACACATTATCCCCACCTTAGCTCTCTCAACAAGAAGATTACATCTCCAAGTTCCACATCCTCAACGGCCCGGACCAAGGATTGGCCCACCTCTAACCCAGTTACATGCAGCTTCTGCAAACGAACTGGACATAGCATTGAGCAGTGTCGCAACATACCATGTGACAACCAACACATTGTGACCACCGCTACCCCTACGAGCTCAGAGGATGCAATGCCTCCCTGAGCCAGTATCAGGGCTGCTCCCTTTCACGGAACAACGCCATCAAGAGACTACAGCCAGAACTATTGCATTGCATGCAGAATTCATGAATATATATATATATATAATATATATATATATATATATATATAATATATATATATATATATATACACACACACACACACATATTTACATTTAGACACATGTTTCCTGACAGACATACGCTTTCAAAAAAAATTAAATAAATAAATAAATAAATAGAGTAATTTAATTAAATTAACATTTAAAATTTTGTTTAGTGAAACTGAAATATTCTCTCGAAACAGTTCCTTGAACTTCGCTTGAGACGACCCGTCCTAGGAACTGCTCATGAGATTTACTACTGAGCGTGATGCGCAAATACATGTCAGATGAATATACAGACCTCCAAGTCCCTGTGTTTTGTGAAGACCATTGAATAAAGCTGCCGCCGAGACGTCCTAAGGCGCATGTATTTCTTCAAGTAGTCCACGGTGCAGAGACCTGCAATAAGTTAAAGTGTCTGAAGTGATGAGCCACTTAAGTAATTTCCGCTATTCTGTCGACTATCTAGTCATATTTATATATAGTATGCAGAATGCGCTATCTCTCTCTCTCTTTCTCATTACATTGTAAACCTCTCTCCCTTATACTATATATATATATATATATATTCTATATATATTATATTTATATATATACTAATTATATATATATATATATATGTTACGTGCCTGTGCATAGATTTTATGAGATATTTTATATCCAGGTTCTTTGCTAGATAATGGCGACAGTGAACCTATGACAGGTGTAACACAGAGTAGTTAAATGCTCTAGAAATATAATATAGTTGATAAAGTGGGATGCACCTAATAGCACAAACTCAAGTGAGGGCAATTAAATGCAAGGCAAAACTTATTATATTTATTAAAATATATTCGGCACTATCCAAAACGCCATACTCGGGTTCTGCAATTGACAAGAAGAAAACCCAATATAAATGTATGGTAATAACAATGCAATCAATATTAAGGGAATATAATATCAGATATAAAATCCTTAACCTAATATACTCTGACTTGCCTTTACTGGATATCCTTTATAAAAGTATAATAATATATACAAGTAGCATATATGAGGTACGAGAGACGAGTCACCAAACAGCAGTTTTACAGGAGATTTATCATAAAGAGAAGAACACAAACAATGGGACTAATGTAAGTACCAAAGGCAAGTACCAAACGGTTCATCAAAGTTAACATACGTCCAAGACAACCATAAACAAGGTACGTATAACTAAGATACACAATGACGAATTGGACTACCATCATACAAGAAACTAACTTTATAATAGAAGCTCAAGTATGTAAAACTAACGAGTTTATTAATTATTGTATCAGAATGAGAGATCCGTCATAATCAAGACAACCACTGCAGCAACGAATCAACGTATTCCTCAATAAAGTGCCGACAAGCAATTATACAAACAATACAAGATATCAACTAGCGAATGGACTGGCTAACTATCGTTAATTACCAAGGGTAAAGAAACGGACTATATAATAACAACACCTCTTACCTACAGAAATGATAACACATATAGCCACTGACCTGATGCACGCATATGCAACAATATATACCAACTCCACTGGTAATAACTAACGACAATATTCCAAAACACCAGGAATATAAATTAGAAAAATGGCACTAATGAACACAGAGAATATCAACATAAAACAACATTTATCATGCCCAACGTGACATGACAACAAAATACCAAAACACAATGGCAACAATACGATATTCTCTCTCTCTCTGAATAGTATATATGTATTATCCTTGTCCCTTCTCCTTCGTGACTCTGGGTGGGGAAGAGTGTCAGGATAAACCTCTCTGGTTTAGCTCTCGGAATCGACTGCTGTAATGGTCTACATGCTGAACCTTGTAACTTCGCTGAAACTATCTAATGGTATTCTGTACATGGTAATTACTTTTTGATACCAAACAAGCAGTTTGCCTCTCTTGAATAATAATAAAAAATAGGAAAAACAAAACAAAAAGAATAAACGTAACAAACAGATATAAACAAAATTAATGAAAATAAACAAACTTGTAAGAATATATATATATAGATATATATATATATAGATATATATATATATATATATATATATGCGTGTGTGTGTGTGTATACATAATATAGTATAAATCATTGTTTTCAAGGAAAAGAAAACAACCGTATTTCTTTCAACGTATTTTCCATGTTGTAAACCTTTCATAATAACTATATCTGTGTTATTACTTCCACTTCTTTACTAATCTTTTACATCTATTAAAAAAAAAATAACACCAGAATATGGAGCGTATTCCGGAAGATGAAATAGACGAGATCAACCAGTGGCGGCTCGTCAGTAGGCACTGTGGAAATGCAGCACCCCCCTATAGATTTCATATACTACATGCACAAAATTCTGAATATATACATGAATATGAGAACTTAAGTATAGTTTTGGAAGAAGACTCTCTTTTAAACAAATTCTGTTTGAATAAAATGGCAGAATTCAGCAAATTAATCTTAAATATTATCTTTTCTATTTTTCCTATTACTCGCTTTTCTGGCTCTGCGATACTTCTTAATAATTGGCCAAAATTCATAATGGGAATAATGCTGAAAGTGGTATTTTATTTAGAACAGGATTTATTAGTCAAAAACTGGTACTATCTGTATACTGGTATTATCAGAATACTGGTGTATGGAAAGGCATTCCTCAGGTCTAGGTCAAGCAGGGGTCGTCGTCAGTGTTGGTATCATTCCATAAGCGAGGTCAACGTCAGGCCGGGCTCATCTCTGGTATTCAGCTGGTATTAATGCTGGTGTAGCTCTGGCTTATTGTGATGTTTCAACCTTCTCGTAGGTCATCTTCTTGGCTGGTCAGCAGTAGAAGTGAAGAGATGGTGTCTGCATGCTGGTATTTATAGCGGCTCGAATCCTAGAGCTGAGTTCTCATTGGCCGAGCCGGTCTGGGACGAAGTCGGGGATCTTGCGTTCATGGTTGCAGGGATTCAGCTGTGTGAGCGCTTGAGTAGCGTATCTAGGAATGAATGTCTTGAGTCCTGCCTGCAGCAGAAGTCCTATCATCCCACTGGTGCCCCTAAATATCTGGCATTGTTGGGTGGTCGTTCGCGGCTGATCTTCGGGTGGCAGTGGGGAGGAGATACGTTTCTTGGGTAATGTTCAAGTTAGGCAGCCTTCCGAAAGAAGTCCTTCCTGGAGGAGCACGTCCGGACGTTGGTGAAGGAGGCCGAAGCTGTGGTCAATAATCGACCACTCATGTACACTGGGGATGGGTGAGAGGATCAAATCCTCACCCCCTCCCATCTGCTGCGAGGTCGCCTTATCAATCTTATGGCCCATTTACTCTCTCCAGAAGACCTGAACCAGAAGTTGACCACATGCAAGCTCAGAGACTGTTATCTCCGGTTAATGGACACTCTGAAAGCGTTTCATGATAATCTTTCCACCCTACACTTCAGGTACGGGAAAAGGACTGATCTTCGCCCGGGAAACGTCATGCTTGTTAAGGTCAAGCAGTGTAAGAGGGCTACGTGGCCCCTTGGTGAGATTACGGTGGTCTATCCCGATGACGATGGGAACGTCCAATCTGCTGAAGAGGATGATCAGGAAGAAGACGAAGATGAGGATGCAACCCGGGACGAGGCAAGAGCAGTCGAGGACAGCAAGGATGCGACGGACGGTGTTGGGGACGTGAGCAGTACGACCGAGGGCATTGACAAAGAAGAGCGTGTTACATTCGGGGAAGACAAGTACGTGGTAGAGGCTCAGGGTGGACAGGGTGCAGATGATGCAAAAAACTTTGGCATAAGAGACACAAGTGTTGTTGTCTTTGGGCAGTCGTCCTCAAGATGGACGAGTTGACCAAGATTCATTACTTTGTTACTTATATTAGTCATGCTATAGTGTAAGTTTATTGCGGGGTATCCCACACATCATATGAACAATGAAGCATATTTCGGGTTTCTATTAACAAACGTAAAGTGAACAATCCGATTATGTGTCTTGTATCAGATTTCTTGATATTTTTTATTTGTTGGTCCGCCTCTCGGGCATAGAAGTTGCAACGGCCACGTGCCACTTTAATTCACCCAATTGTCGTGTTAAATGTTCCTATGGCTTTCTCGCGTGTAATTAACTTGTAAAGAATGTGTGGGAAAATATTTTTGAGTGTAAATTAGTTTATATTTTGTAATAAAAGTGTATAAAATTGTAAACCTTGCTTCCTCAATCCCTCCACCGGGTTGTAGAGTCTAGTCCTTGTTATCGCCCAGAACACCAGGCTAGAACCTAAGTAAGTAAAACGCAAATAATCCTCGACAAGCTCTTTCATCATAAGACCAGGGTTGACCACAAACGTACCCATTTCTTCCTGCAATGATACCTTCTGTGTCTTCAACTGAAATTAAGTACCCCATCACATTTTCATCTTCCACATCCCCCTTGAAGAAGCGTGACTCTCTGGGCAGTCTCCCCTAACTCCTTGTGACGTAATTCCATATAAGACTTGAATTTTCCCAAGGTTGGACTTATATCCCAGTTGCACAAGAGTGCATAGGAAACTTAAAAGTGGGCCAATCCCAGCCTACCTTTTCCTTAGTATATCTAAGAATTCAACACTCAGCATTTACTATATTTTTGAGTCTAACAGCACCTGGATCTCTGTATTTGGATTATACTGAGCTCTATATTTAGATACTAAATTTCTCATGATAATGCACTTGATAAGACCTTTCTTTTATGGAAGTCACATTTAAAACAATAAGAATATTAATAATAATAATAAATTTTACTTCAGCTCAAGACCATATAATTACATGGAATATACAAAGTATAGACAATAACACAAAATCTAGAGATATGAGATAACATGATAAAAAATGATAAATCGGTAATATCCACACAGTGTTTTGCTAAAAAAGTATAAAAGGTAGCATTCATAAAAATGGTAATATAACAGCAATGATATTGACAAAAGTAGTTAAAAAACATTAAAAATGATAATAATTAGTGATCAGGTTACAGTTAAATTCTAGCTAAGTACCTTAGGTGGTTACTTTAGTCAGGTCTCCAGAAGGCTAAATATGAAAATTGGAAGTAGCAAAACTTTATTAGTACTAATAACATTCGCAGTAATAATGCCTAAATGTCTCCCTCAATCGTTGTTTGGCTGAGGGAGCAATGGGGAGTTGTCGCCTAATCACAGCGTTCCATGCATGCATGATGGTTTTCCATCCTGCATGCCGAGGCCAATCAGCAAATCAGAGCGACATACACGAAGACATGACGCCCATGGATGGTGTATAGACTTAACAGGGCAGGCTTACTGA
Organism: Macrobrachium nipponense; assembly: GCF_015104395.2. Classification (NCBI taxonomy): domain Eukaryota; kingdom Metazoa; phylum Arthropoda; class Malacostraca; order Decapoda; family Palaemonidae; genus Macrobrachium; species Macrobrachium nipponense. The sequence continues at coordinate 39,827,949 of NC_087220.1, read as the reverse complement.
TTCATACTGATTCAGACGATAGGTATTCCACATAATTTTTTGCGACTTCTTGAGACACAGCGAGAGATAAGCTTCCGCAAACTGAAATATATGTTTAAGCACATCTTCTTATTGAACATAAGTTTTTCAACATCATTCGGCCCCCTCCGATGACTAGCAGAAAGGGAGATGACATCATTCCTATGTCACTGTTTTTCCAGGCAGTAATTGGCCGAGCATTCATACGGTTGATTGCAATAAATGTAATGATAAAAATAATAATTCTGACGTACCAATTTATTTATGCATGGATACTGATAATAAGGACAAAAGAAATAAATTTGTTTGCGTACTTCCTCTTCGAAATACTCGAAACTTTTTCAACATCATTCGTCCTCCTCCGATGATTGGCAGAAAAGGAGATGACGTCATTTATGTCACTGTCTTTCAGGGCTGTGATTGGCCGAGCAGCCCATTGTCGGCTATGGCATATACATTTCAGTAATACCACTACTACTACTACTACCACTACTACAAAATTGTGATAGATGAAGAGGAGGAGGAGGAGGAGGAGGAGGAGGAGGAGGACTGAGAAGGAGTTTCAAAATATAAACTTTTTTGTGTATTTTTCGTGCTGATTTAGTGATTTGATACTTAACAGAATAAAAATACTTCATAAGGGTACAATTGTATCCTTGCAAAGTATTTTTAGTCTATTAGGGTATTACCCTAATGGAGTAAAAATAGTTTTATTCAACTATTTTGTGTTTAAATCAATAAATGTGTTAGAATTTCTGTTTCATTAAAAAAGCTATTTATTCTAAGTTGCTCTTTGTTTGCGCTTTACAGTAAAATTAACGGTAGCGGAGGTGCGGGTAGCGGTTTGCAAAAGTTCAAAAAGTTACGGAAGTAGCGGTAGCGGCAACCACCTCTCAAAGTTGCAGAGATGTGGGGTGCGGAACCAAAATTTGAGTAGCGATGCCCAGCTCTGCATATCATAAGCAGCTAAAATCTGAAAGCATTTATTGATTGCATGAGTGATGCAAAATCCTATGATAAGTAAAAACAGGTGTAAAGAATTAAGTGTTTCTCTCT
>NC_087220.1:39766875-39816875 GCF_015104395.2 Macrobrachium nipponense | reverse complement strand
ATTCGCTGGATAAATGATAGTGGATTGTGATCAGACAACACTAAAATTTATTCATTCCTAGGTCTGTTCACATACACTTTAAACTTTTGCAATGCTGTGATTAAGGCTAAAGTTTCCTTCTCGATTGTCGAATATACTTTCTGATGTTTTTTTAGTTTTGAAGACATGAAGCACACAGGAGGGTTGATATTATCTTCATCTTCTTGAGGTAGAACAGCTCCAATGCCACAGTCAGAAGCATCAACTTGTATCACAACTTCTTGTTGAAGTCTGGAGCTTGAAGTACTGGTCTTGAAGTTAAAATGGCTTTTACCTTCTCTAAGGATTCTTGACACTCTGGAGTCCAAACAAACTTAGCTTTGGGACTAGTTAAGTCTGTCGAGGGAGCTACTACGGCTGAAAAATTTGGGCAGAAACGACGATAGAATCCAGCCATGCCTAAAAATCTCTGTAGCTGTTTCCTGGTAGTAGGTGGGGTAGCCTTACGGATACCTTCTACATTAGCATTTACTGGAGCGAGGAGGTCTTTCCCAACTTCAAACCCAAGATACTGCACAGTTGCTTTTCCAAACTCACTCTTCTCTAGGTTGACTGTTAGTCCTGCTTCTTGCAGTTTCTTGAAAACTTTCCTCAGAATCTTCAGATGTTCTTCCCATATTGTAGAGTAAATCACTATGTATCCAGGTCACACCTACTCCTTCTATTGATCCTAGCAGTTGATCCATCACTCGTTGGAATGTTGCAGGTGCATTCATCAGACCAAATGGCAGAACAGTATACTGATACAGTTCAAAAGGAGTAATAAAAGCTGACAGCAACGTAGCATTCTCATCTAAGGGAATTTGATAATATCCTTTCAACAAGTCTATCTTGGAAACAAACTTGGCTTGCCCAATATTATCAAGTAACTGATCTATAAGAGGCAAAGGATAATTGTCAGCCACACTGATAGAATTCAGTTTCCTATAATCAGTACAAATCCTAAATGACCCATCTGGTTTCTTCACTAACACACACTGAAGTGACTTGAACTGGGTTCTGCTAATCTATGTTGCAGCAAATACTCAACTTCTTTCTTCAAAGCATAGTGATGATAAGGCGATAAGCGATAGGCTCTCTGCTTGAATGGTTTTCCATCTTCTTGAATCTTGATCTCATGCTTGGTCAGATCAGTACCCTTAGGTACATCTGCAAAAATGTCTGGGAAACTTCTAATCACTTTACTTAAGTCTTCACCTTGTTCAACACTCAGATGTTTCAACTTATCCTCCAAATTTTCCGAAATTGAAGAATTATTCATCTTGCTTTCAGCTCCCAATTCATAGCCATCATCGTCTTCTGTAGATGAAGTTGTTTGTGTTATTGACACAGTTTCACTCAGTTTTAGTTTCTGAGAAATAGGGCTTCAAGAGCTTCACATGTATCTTCCTTTGTATTCTTCTTCTTTCTGGTGTTTCAATCACATAAGTTCTCTCACTCAACTCAGTTATCTTGTAAGGACCTTGAAATTTATTAGTAAGGGGAAGTCTCTTGACAGGTAAGAACACTAACACTTGTTGACCAACACTAAAACTTCTTAGCTTAGTCTTAGCATCATATCTCCTTTTCATTTTCTCTTGACTCACTTTTAGATTTTCTAAAGAGAATTTTCTAATCTCTTTCAACCTTTTCCTTAAGTTCTTCACATACTCTCCTTGGCTTTCCTCTTGATTTTCTTCCGCATTTTCTGCAAGAATCTTCAACGGTCCTCTAACTTCTCTTCCAAAAATCATTTCATTAGGTGAACATCCCATACTTTCTTGATAAGCAACACTCTAACTTCAAACAACATAATGGTAAACCAACATCCCATTCTCTTCCTGACTCAGAACAATACTCTGTCAGCATACTTTTCAATGTCTGGTGGAACCTTTCCAAGGCACCTTGAGTTTCTGGATGATAAGCAGTGGATAACTGTTGTTTCACTACTAACAAATTCATCACATCCTGGAATAACTTTGAAATAAAGTTGGTTCCTCTATCACTTTGTACTATTTCTGGTATACCAAACTTTGAGAAAAACTCCACAAGTTTTTCAACAACTATCTTGGCAGATATGTTACTAACAGGGATTGCCTCTGGATATCATGTCACAGGACACATTAATGTTAACAAATACCCATTTCCTTTCTTTGTCTTGTGCAGCTATCTGGCAGGTATGACACTCACGACAGAACCTGCTAACATCTTTGTGAAGTCCAGGCCAGAAAAAATATTTCTGATTCCCATATGTCCAGACTCATGAGCTACTGCTACCACTTGCCTCCTCAATGGATATGGAATCAAAACTTGATAATATTCACCTCATACAGCATCTCCTGGTATATCTGTAGGTCTATACTTCCTCATCAGCAAACCTTCCTTCAGATAATAACAGGTAGGAGTTTGTTGCATCTCTTCTCGATCAACAACTCTGAAGAACAAATCAGCTAACGATGCATCCTTCTTCTGCAAGTACATTAGCTTCTCTCTTGTCACTTGGCCAACTTCAAGGTTTGAATTCTCAGTATCTGCTAACTCAGCTACTGTAGTTTCACTACTGTCTTCAGGAACACTTTGACTACTCTGAGTCTCTTCAGGAACGACAGGTTCTTCTTCTTCGTTGTCGTCGTCTTCTTCATGGGAAATCTCTTCTTGGTCAGCATTAAGGGAACATCACTTCCCTGGAACAATTCTTCTAAGCACAAAGATCCTTCACTTGATCCTTCTTAGGTGTGTAAATCCTCAGTTTCTTCACTTGCAGTCGTAGTGCTCTTCATAATTCTTATTGTAGTTACAAACAAACCAAGGAAACAGGTGGGGGTTTTCTTCTCCAACTCTACCATAGGACTAATCCTCAATGGTTTGTCTGTCACTACAGGACAAGGAATAAATGGCACATCACCAACTTCATTCCCCAACAGAACATGTGTAAGTGCTACATAAACATAATATATGGAATGTAATTAACATGTTTTAAAATACCGCGGCAGTTCCAGGGGTCTTGTCCCAAAACAACGCCATTTTCTATATGATTATGGGCAATGTTAATTGAAAGGTTACTTCCTTTTATTGATTATATTGGTAACTATGTTGTGAAGTTAGTTCCCTTATTCAAGAACTTTCATTTGTAACCTAGAAATTGTTTAAAGCATATCATCATTGTTCAAGCAAATGATAGTAACATAGAAACTTTTATGTGTAAAGTGACTACATTTATTATCTGTTCAGAAACAATAACGAGTTAATTATGCCATATCTGTAATGCATACTTACATTACCAGTTATTTCAACACCTCTCATGTGTGTATTGTTGTTCCCAATAAAGAGTCAAACAAATAGACCGAGTTCTTGCATGGTTTAAATGCTTTCCTGGGGATGAGTTCATTACTGAATTTAAAGTGAATATTTCGAAAGGACCACAAAACATAAATAGACCCTCGAAAACTGACATGGTCACTAACGTACAGATGAACAGACAATCAGTTGTCGAAGCGTCACCTGTCCAGTCTGTCGTGTCTGGCGGTAGTGGCTACATTAGAATCAATTAATTGAGGAGGTGTTTCGGAGGAGAGCTTTGTGGGATCCCCGTGATCCACTCCATAAAATTTCATTTTTTTAAGAAATGGAAGAAGTAGAATAGAACGAGTGGCCATCGGTGTCATGCATTCAACTCCCAATCTCTACGTAAACTCACAAATAAGCCTTGTCCAGCTGCACAGACTTCCTAACTATACGAATTCTCAGTGCAGCAGCATCACTGATTTATGAAATATTCGTGGTAATTTGTACTTTCTTCATTAAGTGTTAGCAGTGAAATGTACAAGCATAACTGATTTTTCCTTGCGTTACTTTCTTTTATGTAAAGTTTACCATTTTACTACTTTTTTAAATACCCGTAAATCGTTTTATTTCAACATAATGCAGCCAATTATTAATTTAGTTTTATATTATTTGCAATTAATTCTGTTCCTTTGTTTGTCTAAGTCTCTCTAAGGAAGTAACCCTATATGCTGTTAGTTTTGCAATAATAAAAAGTTAAAATCCACATTTTCTTTCACTTCCCTTAAAGTAATAACTGCAAGGGAAGTAAAAAGAAAATATGGATTTTAACCTTTTATTATCACAAAATTTACTGCCAATAAGGTAACAATTTCCTGAAAGATTCTTCGGGAGAGATGGGTTGTCGTTTGTTTTGTGAGACTGACTTCTACTACTGCAGCAAAGAATCAAAAGACCGTTCTGTCATAAGTGGTCTATCGTCAAGTTTAAAACAGGTTTTCTCTTAAAGGCAATTTCCTATCCAAACGTGACAATGACTTATTTGCAACAGGAAGTAGTAACGAGGATATCTTTGACTGCCTTCAGCTGAGAGCGACGCGAGGGAGGGAGGGTGGCGTCTCTGGTGTGGCCATGCGTCGTTTTGACGCTGCTCTTCTCCTGCCCGAGCAGGGTTCCCAGATGTATCAGACCAAATTATCGTACCAATCCTCTTCAAATTATCGTATTTTGATTAGAATTATCGTACATTTTTCATATCATAATATAACTGTATTTCATCTACAGCAATATATCTTTTTATCTATTAATGTATGGCCAAATAGAAAAATTGTGATGTCATTTCTATTTATGGCTAATAATGACAAAAAAAATAGAACAAAAAGATAACTTTTCTATAGGCTATACAAAGTAGCTATTTAGTACTTCAGTGATTGTTATTGTCATTCTATATCACCAATGTAAACTTTAAAAAAGAAAAAAATCACAACTAACATGAGTATCGCTTTAAGAAAATTGCCAATTGTTCTTAAACATCACATTACAACACCATTACAAAAAAAAAAAAAAAAAAAAAAAAAAAACAACAAAAAAAAAAAAAAAAAAAAAAAAAAAACATGCAGCAAAATCATATAATTGTTTACTTTCAATTCTTCACTGATAGCCATTACTAATCATCAGCATTACATCAATGAAAATGAAATGGAAAATACGACAAAAAGATCACTGTTAATAATCATCAGTATTATCATCAATGAAAACGAAACTAAAAGATCAGTACTATACTGTTTATGAAGGACTCGCTAATTGTTCTTTATCATCACACTGTAATGACAATAAAAACGAAAATTATGTATACAGAAAAAAAAAAATTACTTCACTGCCTTATTCATCATCCTTATCATCACCATCAAAAAGAGAGAGAGAGAAAGGTGCATATTTGTCTGTTACCTTTCCATATCTTCTTTTTTGCCTTCTGCTCCTTTTAAGCTTTACTTATTTTTAGGCGGCGAATGACTTGGTGGAGCCTTATAGCCTTGAATCTTCTAAATTCCTATAAGTTGACGAAGAAAAGGTTCAAATTATCGTACATTTCCAGTAATTATCTTACATATATCGCGCATTATCGAATATCGTACGCTCGTTATTATATGGTGTGCAACTATATATAGTTTGGTCAACATTTTCGTTTTTTTTTTTTTTTTGTATTCCAATTTCGGTTCTTTCAGTCATAGTAAAAACCGGGGACATTTCCGGGACGCATATATTCCCCAAATGACTCAACGTCGGCCAGACTCAGCCCCTATGGCAACTGTGGGCGTAGGGGCGGCCACTGTGGGCGGAGATATCTCACTCTCTCCTGCCAGACAACGTATTTCGCATTTCGCTCCATCATACTGCTCTCTTCATTCTTCTCCCAGTCATTAGCTTATTGTCTTATGTTGTATTATTTTTGTTGAGCGCATTTGGGGAATATGCCTTCCGGGAAGGACAGCAGTAGCCGGGGCAGGTCACTGAAAAAGGGTACTGTCGTGGACGTCTGGTCACCCTAGAAGAACAGTATTTGTGTGCCAAACGACACAAAACTTTTATTCAAAACTCTCGTCCGAAAAAAAGAGGTGTTCGACATAAACGTTCGTCAAACAAGGTCCCATTATATATATATATATAGATATATATATATATATATATATATATATATATATATATATATATATATATATATATATATATATATATATATATATATAGTATATATATATATATATATATATATATATATATATATACACACACACAAATATAAATATATATATATATATATATATATATAGATATATATACGTATATATATATCCTATATATATATATATATATAGTATATATATATATATATATATATATATATATATATATTATATATATATATATATATGTATACATATACATATAACTATATACATATACTATATAAATAATATATATATATATATATATATATATATATATACATATATACATATTTAAATATGGTGTGTGAACCCGACCCTTGATTAGGCGCATATCTTGTTTGGTACCGACACCTCATCAACATTATTAAAAAGATAACTGGTGACAACAGACGCAAAATCCATCCATCTCAGTGACGTCATAAGGATATTGCCTAATAAACATTAATAAAAAGAACTGCAATGTCTTTTGACTAAGCTAACGTGTCGTCTTAAAGCGATCTCTTGCAATGTGTGTGCCAAAACACTTATAGTCGCAGTCTGACGTCAAGCTGACGTCAAGGTTAAACATGTTATTTTCATTTTAAATAAGCATTTTTAAATATACTTACCTGGTATTTACATATATATAGCTTAATCCCGCCGATTCGTCGCGCGCACGGCAGAAATTCAAAATTCGCGGCTATCGCTGATAGACGGTCAGGTGATCATACCTGTGCTCCCTCTAGTAGGTATCTGGAACCATTTCCCCATTTATCCTCAGAAATTCCATGCCTCTGTTCTCAGAGGGGAGGAGGGAGGGACCTTTTATATATGTAACTACCAGGTAAGTATATTTAAAAACTTATTTTAAAAAATGAAAATAACATTTTTAAATATCTAACTTCCCTGGTAGTTACATATATATAGCTGATTGGCACCTTTGGTGGTGGGTCAGAGAACCGCAGTACCGTTGGGAATTCGTAAAATTATTGATCACAACAAATTAGCTGTACCAATAATCTGGTTCATACCTGATAAGGAAGCTGGCTCCGAAGTTTTTTCTGCCTCATTAGCCTGCATTCCTTGAGAGACCCAGCGATCCACCCAGGGGGCTGTAGAAAGTCTCTGTGGGGCTGTCAGACGGTCCTCGACCTTAACCTGACTAGACCACCACCCTTGCTATCCTGGCAAAGCCATGGACAATGAGCTGACCACCTGACCAACTAACACACTAAAACACACTCCATAAAACGTAACTTAGACTTTCACCCCAGACTGTGGAAGGTTGCAACAACCTTCACAGACAGCCTGTGAGGTCAAGTTCAATAAAATGCAAGGGTATAAATAAGGTTATAGGTTAGAGGCAGTTGTACCTTCTCCAACTACGGCGCGGAGCAACGTACGGCCCCTAGGGAACAACAATCCCTCATATTGGGTCTGTACGTCTTTAAGGTAGCAATCTGCGAAGACTGACTTGCTTCGCCAGAATGTCACTTCCAAGATCGATTCCATCGACTTGTGTCTATACGCCCTCGAAGTCGCTACAGCTCTTACTTCGTGCGCATTGACTTTGAGTATTGGGAAGCTTTTCTCATCAAAATTCTGGTGAGCTTCCCTTATTAAATCCTTGACAAAGACCGCCAGCGCGTTCTTTGGCACAGGTAGTGAAGGCTTCTTTACCAAGGACTAGAGGTTGTCTGTCTGTCCTCTTAAGTTTTTGGTTCTCTGTAGATAATACTTTAGGACTAACTGGACAAAGGCTTTTCTCCTTTTCCTGTCCTACTAACTGAGATAACCCTGGTATGGTAAAGGATCTAGGCCATGGGTGAGAAGGATTCTCATTCTTGGCGAGAAAACCTAGTTGCAGCGAGCAGACTGCATTCTCCCCATTGAAGCCTACATTCTTGCAACTCTCCTATCCTCTTGCCCGTTGTCAACGCAACCAGGAATAGGGTCTTCTTGGTGAGATCCTTCCATGAAGCCTTGTCGAGGGGTTTGAACCTGCTCGAGGTTAGAAAAGTCAGAACAACATCCAAATTCCAAGAGGGGGTTGGGTTATCCTTACTCTTAACTGTCTCAAAGGACCTTATGAGGTCCGAGAGATCCTTGTCTCCCGACATGTCAAAATCTCTGTGACGGAAGACGGAGGCTAGCATGGTGCGTTATCCCTTGATAGTTGATACTGCTAGTTTCTCTTGGGTTCTTAAGTGTAACAGAAAATCTGCTAGTTGAGTTAGAGGTACTGAAAGAGGAAATGTTGTTAATTCTGCACCATTTCCTGAATACGTCCCACTTTGACTAGTACACCTTGATTGTGGACGTCCTCCTCGCTCTCGCGATTGCTCTTACAGCTTCCCTCGAAAAGCCCTTCGCTCTGCCAGTTTTTCAATAGTCGAAAGGCAGTTAGATTGAGAGAGAGGCGATTTTGATGTTGTCTCTCTATATGTGGCTGTCTGAGTAGATTGTTCCGACACGGTAACGATCTGGGGTGTCTACTAGCCACTCCATCACATCTGTGATCCAGGTCTCATGGGCCAAAACGGAGCTATCAGGGTCATGCGGATGTTGTTCGATTCCTGAACTTCTTCATGACTCAGTCTAGGATCTTAAATGGGGGGGAGGCGTACGTGTCTTCCTTCCCAATCCATGAGGAAGGCGTCTACTGCCACTGCTTCCTGGTCTGGGACTGGAGAGCAGTAAACAGGTAACCTCTTTGTTCTCTGCGTCGCAAAGAGGTCTATAGACGGTTCTCCCCACTGATTGCACAGTCTGCTGCATACCTCGTGATGCAGGTCTACTCCGTCGTGAGAACCTGTCTTTCTCTGCTGAGGAGATCCACCCTGACGTTCTTCTCTCCTTCTATAAAGCGAGTTAGAAGAGTAATGTTCCTCTCTTTCGCCCACAATAAGAGATCCTTTGCTACCTCGTAAAAGGAGTCCGAACGAGTGCCTCCCTGCTTCTTTATGTAGGCCAACGCCGTGGTGTTGTCTGCGTTGACCTGAACTACTTTGATCTTGCCATAGACTAGAGATCCCGTCATTCCCTAGTGTTGCACCCCACCCCACGTCCGATGCATCTGAATGCAACACTAGGTCGGGGTTCTTTTGTTGAAGTTCGAAACCTTCTTGTAGCTTGTTGGTGTCGTGCCACCAACTCAACTGATTGTTCTGGAACAACCTATTGAGTCCACAACGTAAACCGTAACTGAATCGGGCGCTCTGACAACTGCCTACTGACAGCGTTTGGTAATGAGGCAAGTTGTCCAAGCATCCGAGCAAGTCACGTGATCTCTTAAGGCATGTGCCCAATAAGCGAAAGTCAATTGCCCTCTAGAGACCGAGGTTCTTTTAATGGCAAGACATTCGCAGAGTAGTTGAATCTCAGCTAAAAACGAAAACAACATTATGTTCAATTGAAGACGAAGGTGGAAAGTGAATGCAAACTACGTCTTCACAGCCGAATCAAGAGAAGGATTCTCAAGGTTCTGAACCTGTGCATATAAAGGACTGAAAACGCTAACAGCTATTTCATTGCTGTAAGGTGAGGGATTGTAGTTGTAAGGAAAGCGGGGCGGTTTCCAGTAATGAAAAACAGGGAAGTACTACTTCTCATGGGCTGATTATTTGGAAGTAGAGCTGGCAGGTCGGGGAGCAGGCGATGTCTTCCGTATATATCTGTCAATTCCGGGTGAACAATAAACAATTGCACCTCTCCGAATAAGAGATATTTTGACGACAAACTCAGATGTCTGAAGAAATAATTCTGCATTATCGCAATGCGATGCAGCGTGAGACTAGTAAAGACTTCTGTTACCGTGCAGTAAACAGAAAGATGAAAGATTCCAGAATATATATCTCTGTTGCAAATTCTCGCAATATTCAAGGGGATGCAGATGTCATTCATGTATGCGAGAATCCCCGTTAATCAGAGACGTAAGTCCGATATTGTTGGACAGAGAAAAGGTTCGTTATTCAATCCTTGTATGGGAGACACACATAATCCGACAATGCATCTCGGAGAGCCAGCTGGAACTAGGTTGTCTTGCTGTAGTCCCTACTCAGTGGTTCTTGCTCACTCGCTATCTGAGTTGCCAGGTAATCCATTCTTCGAAGGAATGCGTTCGGCTAGAATAATCGAGCGTTAAAAAAAGGATCTATTATGCTCGAGCAATATATTTAAACGAAAACGGATTTCGGTAAAAACAAAAAACTGAGGTGGTGGTGTCGTGACCATACCATAAGTATCTGAAAAATCGAAACTGGTAACTCCTGGGAAGATGCAGACAGTCCCGAATTGCAGTTCCATTAGGATACTAGCCGTCTCGGTCACAAACCGTAGAATTAACTACGGTATGTGACTAACCCCCGGGCAATTCAACTGCTTAACAGAATCAGTGTCGAGGGTAATATACGTCGTGTATTTGTAGGTTTCTGTACAACGAATTCCATCCTAAATTCTTTTCCCTTAGAGGAATGAGAATAAGGATTGGAAATCTACACCCTTCCTTCTCTTATTCAAGAGAGTGAAGGAGAAGTTTTCCCCTAAGGAAAACTTCAATAGTGAAAACAGAAAACCCGAAGACGAAAGTTCAAGTCAAACTGGATATTCGCGTTCGTTCTTCTGTATTCCAGGGTTGGTCGTCTACTGAGAGGTATCCTTACTTCAGTAGCAGTTCTTCTTACAAACGCTAGAAATTCCAGGAATTCGAGCATTCGGCGAGGTTCCCGATTATCATGAAAACCATTATCGGGGATTTAGATATAAAGTCCTGCGTTGCCTTTTGGGCTAAGGCAGAGGAGACCTCATTCTTGAAGGAGGAAGATTTCTGGGGTCTACCCTTCATAAACTGTGAGGGCGGGCTCCGAGGTACACCCTGCTAAAAATATTCGGATATAAGTCCGCCAATACCGCAAGCAATCTTTTCAGATCCGCCGCATGAAGAGTTTCTAGCGTCTCCTCCTCTGATATCTCATCCAAAGTATTGGCGATTTCCGATGTCGAACGAGTGGGGGAATCACGCGCATCGTCTTACTTGCGTGCGTCATGCATGCGTCCAACCTGCTGCGAGGGAGCATGCTGCGTGCGTCCTGCGGGCGTCCAGCCTGTTGCGAGGGAGCGTCACGATCCTTGTCATTTCCCGTCACACGTCCGGTAAGCTGCGAGGGAGCCTGGTTGCGTGCGTCATGCTTGCGTCTGCTTCGTCACGGGTGTAGGTTGCTGTGAGTGTCTAAGAGCGCTGCAACCTGCAGCGAGTCTTCGTCTTGCCGTCTGTTAGCGTCACGCTGTGCTAACTGCGGTTTTATCTTGTGTTTTATCGGTCGCGCTTCACCTGCTAGTCCATGCGACTTGTAGACATCAAAACCGAGACGTAATGGACTGCTGAAGCTTTGACAAGAAAGCTGCTTGCGGTACCTCTTGCTGTTGGGGAATAACTGAAGGCGGCACTGCCCGCCCATCTACCGCTCGGAGACACTAGTAGTGATTTTCTTTCGACAAGGTGGAGACGCTCCATGAGACACCTCCCAGTCTGGGGGAGGGGGAGAAGCATGCACCGATGTAAAGCAAACTTCTTCTTCCGAAGAGCTGTGCGTTATGCGTCTCCTCCAATTACTGCACGACGGTTGCTGTAACGCTACGGGGGACTTGGGTCTCTTGAGGGGTCTTGATTCTAGGGGTTGACGCCAACCGCGTCGAGGTCTTGCGTCATCAGACGAAGACGCAAGCACCGAAAGTCTCTTCGTCCGATATTTCCTTACCTCCTGCCAAAGGGGACGGCCGCCTGTGCGACATCTTGCCTCTTATATTGGCAGGAGAGCAAGTATCCGAACACTTCCTCATCTCACCTTTCCTGTGGCGAGGGAGAGCGTCCTGGGATGCGTCAGCAGGATCGCTCGAGGGGACGCCCGCTCGCTTTTTAACATCTCTCACCTCCCTTCGCCGGTCGACATTCCTTCTCCCAGGGTTGGGGAGCATGGAAGAGGTCTAGGACTAGGAGCGTGACAGACACGAACGGGCGCACCCTCCACTACACTAACACTGTCACCAAATTTGCGATGCAAACTACGCACTGTCTATTCAGTCCCCTTTCCGAAAAAAGGGATTGTATTAACACGCAAGCCGAACTAGCCGCAAAAACATTCATAGTCGGCTAGCTTATCTACGACTCCTCAGGTGGGTCTGGTACTCTTTAACTTAGGGCTAGGCTCAGGAATATTAGTATTAGACAGGTTAGACAAGCTTGACTATCAGAAGAACTAGCTAATAGAACACAAAATCGATCTAGTTTCTTCTAATTAAAATCTAATTGCATCTTATAGTAAACATACTTTTCATTATTTCTCAGAGAACGTTACACACTCATCCTATCTGCTAACAAATGTACATATCTGCTTCCTGCATTTGTTAACTATTGTATGAGGATCAAGAGTTGTATGGAAGCCGGGACTCGAAACCCTTAACTACAGAGTCGGCCATCTTGAATTCAGAAAACAGAAAAATTGTAGAAGTCGGAAACTGACCAACTGAAACTTATTCGTGTGTAAAAAAAATTAAGGATAATCTGATATCAGCGAAAGCCATTAAGTAACAAAAAAGTTGCAATGGTACTTCACCAATTGTAGTAAAAGCAAACCCAAACAAAGAAGAGCGAATTTCCAACGTGCTGCTCGAACGACGGCAGGGAATTTCTGAGGATAAATGGGAATGGTTCCAGATACCTACTAGAGGGAGCACAGGTATGATCACCTGACCGTCTATCAGCGATAGCCGCGAATTTTGAATTTCTGCCGTGCGCGCGACGAATCGGCGGGATTAAGCTATATATATGTAACTACCAGGGAAGTTAGATATTTAAAACTGAGGATTTTAGCACTCAGCAACACGTCATCAAAACCTCGAAGCGCATATTTTGGATCTATCCTAGATAGTGACATCCCGAAAGGTTTTCGGAGGTTGTCATCTGTTACTAGTATTTCTTGGGTGTCATTGTCTGTATGATATTTACAGTCTATTGTTTATGTTTCTACCTTCACCCACAACGGGTTGTTCTAAACACTCCGGAAAGGTGGACACATACCGAATTAAAACCTGTGGGGGTCACTATCTAGGAAAGATCCTATATTTTTCCGGTATCCTTCTCAGCAAATAATAAATATATAAATAAATAAATAAATAAATAAATAAATAAATATATTAAAAATAAGGGACAAGTTGATAAAAAGAGCAGTAAAACTCGCATGACGTCGTCTCGTGTCTAGATTTATAATTTTATAACTAGTAAGGAAGTGACGGGCATTACTCTGAATAAAAGAAGGCTGATAGGATTTTCTCTTTCAAAAGGAAATGGACATAACACAGAAGAGATTGTTGATCATCACAAAATGTGAGAAATCAGCTCCTGGAACTTAACACAAGGCAGACTCAAAGTGAGTCAACTGAAACAAGAAAGCAGCCCAGTAAGGATAGAGATACAAAGATCAATAAAAAAATATATGTAAGAAAAACACAAGAAAATCAATAAGTGAAAATGAACAAAATCAAAGTAAATTCAAACAACAAATTACAACGAATAAAAAATGGGACGCAATAATTAAAAAATAATGTAAAAAGGGCCAAATGAGCCTGTTCGACAACAACAAAAATTTTAAGAAATTAAAAATACGAACAAATATTTCTGCCTAAAATGCAACAAAAACGATTGCCCACTTGGCTAAGATGGAGAGGAGGGGTTTATCGAGCTCTAATAAATATATATCTGAATTCAACAGGTATATATTATGTGCAACCCCCCCCGCTCGAATCTGAGGCATTATAATTCTTGTTGTACCGTCCAAAATCGCAGACTCACGTAACGTTGCCAAGTAGTGTAAAAAATTTTTACAGTCATACATTTTGACAAGTTTGTGAATTCACAGCTAGCACTATGATCACCTTTTATGATTCGTAATCTGTGTAATTTGAACGGATTTTTTTTCTTACGTTGCTTGGCTCAAAGCACAGTGTGATCATGGCCACCGAGAGAGAAGGTCGGCTCGATGAGGGCGCGAAGCAGGGAAGGTTGATGGTTGTGCTTTACTCCACATCTCGCATGAACTTTCTTAAACATTTGTGAAGCCCTCTTGACTTGCTATGTATAATTGATCATCATTCATAGGAAATAAAAGAAATTACTTGGGTTGATATATAAAAAGAATATATTGTTCCGTGGCCGGACTGAATTTTTTTTAAACAAACACCCTTTTTATAGTGGAGCAGCTAGGTAATATAAGAAATTTCTTATCTCACAAGAGCCTGTATCCCTGGGGAGAACAATTATAGAAGACAGAGGAAAAATATCACTAACTCACATGAATAATCCATCTTATTAAGAGTCATTAAATGCAGTTGTTCACGGTGTGATACGGTTAATTAACCGCCGTCGGTGAAAATGCGCGTAACACGCTCCTAAGACTGTTTAACGTAACTACCTCCGCAACATTATAATAGTCATAGCAATATTTTCAAAATATGAATATGCATTACAACAAGTTTTCTTTGAATGTTGACGTTTCAGTCTGTGTTCAAGCTGCCTGTATGTGGCGAAATGATTTATAGGCCCCAAAACAATAGCCTAAAGCCCTGTCCACACTAGGGAACATTGTTTGCAAACAAATCTTACAGTATATTTGTTTCCCATCCACAATGGAAAAAATTTAGTGTTTCTGTGCGTATTTGTATATATACACATTTATAAAGTATGTACATGTTTATATATACATATGTATACATGCATATATGTATATATACATGTATATAATGTGTATATATACACATTTATATGTATGTATATGTATATATACATGTATATATGGGTATATACAATTTATAGTATGTTATGTAATATATATACACATGCATATATATATACACATACATTGTATGTATATGTTATATATATAATTTATATTTGTATGTATGTGCGTATATATGTATGTATGTATGTGTGTGTATGCGCATACACGATTTAACGCAAATATTGTGGAAAATGAGAGAAAAAGTTATTCTGAGCAGAAAATCTTTTGAGAACATATTTAGGCTTCGTTGGTGAGGGCATTTTTTGAAATAATCGTTATATATATCTATCGCTGCTTTCACATAGAGAGGGATAAAAAACTGTTAAGAGTTAATTTTTAAAATGCTTTGCACTGACCATTTAATGTACATTCAATTTTAAATTATATCATGTATAAGAATTTAGCTGCAAGGTTTTCCCATCAACCCACTGAAAGGCTCACCAACAAAGTTTATTTCTTACTGATCACTCCACTGTGCAAATCTTCATTTCCATGAGACGAAAACTAGACTAAACTATTTTTGCAAGACTAAACCTGGTCCATATTTCGCCCTCATTAAATTTGCTCTGTCCAGCGTGCACTGCTTCCGGCCTTCAGGTGGATGTTGGAGCATACAGTGATGATCATCAGGCTGTGCCAGGAGTTTTCTTGTCTAATTCTTGTAGCTGCTTGTATCAGTTCATCAGCTGTGGGTCTCCTGTCATGCCAGTGTAAAGGTGAAATTGGCTCTCTGATTTCTGTCATATTGCTTCTTGGGTCTCACAATTCCGCTCTATACAGTTAATTTATTCACAACATTGGTCATGACTGCTTTTGCCTAGTGCTATTTTTCATCTCCAAGGCTGCCATCAGGTTTTGAACAATAACAGATCCTCAAGTTTACCTTTTGGTCTGCATTTGAGGTATAAACTTTTTTCCAAACACACCACGAACGGGTTCGCCTTCCAGTTCTTAAGCGGCGCAGAAGTTCATCTTATAATACACAAGATCTTCTTGTCCTCTTCCCCTTGTTGTCTTGCTGTTGCATCCTGATGGTAGCTATTCATTTTGGGTTTTATGATTTTTTTTTTTCAATCATATCTTCCGCGTCCTCGTTTTCAGTTAATAGTTAGTGCATCCTGTCTTAATTACATTTTTACCTCATGCATCTGCACATTTTTCACCCTTCCAACCTTTCTAACTCTAAACAAACCACATAAAATTCACCTTAACAGGTTATGCCCTTTATTTTTCATATATAACTAGCTTTTATACTTTGCATCCTAAAAGAGTTTACTCAACAGGGCCTCATTTACTCAACTTTTGCTCCCACGATGCTTTGCCTATTCCTCCAAACCTTTTGCAGAGTTTTCATCCAGTTTCATTACAATTACTGTAATATCACTATAAATATTAAGCCTGTATATACTGGGATGTCTGTTTTATAAGTCGTAAATTTTAAACCTACTGAATATGATAGTCTGAAGGTTCATAACCATGTCCTGGTAACCTATCAGCCGTCAGTGTATCCGTTTTATGGTAGTAGGTGCCAGGACTATGATGAGAAAATTTCAGACTTGCTGTCACGGTTGTAGCAATACTAATCTATACTCATCATTCTTGTTCTTTTGCAGGATGATCATGAACCTTGATAATCGATGGATCTCCATTCTGGTTATTGTAGCGACAGCGCTGACGGTGAATGCAGGTAAAGAATATTAAAATTTCATCAAAACTGACTTTCGTAAAGGCTATCAGATGTTATAAAGGTTTGATGTGTGGCTCATTCGTTCCAACTTTCTCAGACTGAAGTTGAGGCAAATATTTCCCGTGAAAATTAATCAAAGCAAAGGGCCTTCCTTTCAATAATTCTGGTGAAAACGTTATGACCAAAGAATATTTTTTTCTGATTTCTTATCGTCATTGAAATGCAGAGATATGTAGCTTGAGTTTTAGAGGTCGCGTACAATACTTGTCCATAAATCTTCCTTCGATTAATATATTTCCAACTTCCCCTTTATCCAAGCCACACTGAGAATCTCCAACTTTGCCCTGCTTGAATTTGGTTTCCATTGAGGAGCAGACCTTCGAGGAAGTCCTAAAAGAACAGGTGCAGCACCCGTTAATCCATCATACAATAACCTCTCTCTCGCCCCCCCCCCCCCCCCTCTCTCCCCCCCCCCCCCCCCTCTCTCTCTCTCTCTCTCTTATTTACATCATATGGGGATCTTAACCATAATAATAGCAATAATCATGAAGAACACAGACTGCAACTGGAATATATAATATTTTACCATTAACTTGACTTTCTACATCAATCTGTCAACTCACTAACACATTTCAAAACGAAATGGTTCAGGCATGCTAAGAAAACCTTTATCTCATCTCCATGAGCTATTTTCAGCTCGAAGACAAGAAGATTAACGGCATGAAGAAATGTCATACTGAAGAAAAGGTAATTCAACAGCAAGGGTTCAGGAACATTAATGAAACCATTTTCATGACGTTCTCCTCAAACCAACAAATACCTCTGTAGCAAAGACCTTCAACTAGTTTGTAAAACAGTCATCCTCTCACAGGTACCTCAAGCCCATGATGTGCTTGAGTGCTGAAGGCTTAATTATTGTTGTTATGGTCCAGTATTTAAACAGGGGCCAAAAAATAAAAATAAAAAACAAACAATGAATGTTATAAAATATCTCATTTTCAAAATTTTTTTCCGACAGTTCCAGAAATACCTGACACGTGCGGAAGTCCGAGGCTAACATACGTAACCTGGGCGGACTTGCGGAATTACATCAACAAATATCATAAAATGAGCATTCCAGGGACTTTTGAAGGACCACCACTTCCAGTAAATCGCTGCCACAACAGCCTTACGCCCTGCGATACCAGCCGTTCCTTCTGCGGCGTCTACAAACAGAAACCGACCAATAAAACGCTTTCACTAACATCCGACGAAGGCGCCTATGACCTCATTGTTGAATACGTCGAGGACACTGTGTGCCAATGCATGGATAAAGTCAAATATGGAAGAAGAACTCATTCAATCGGTTCCGTCCCTTTTGTAACGAAAGCCTACTATGCTTCCTAACTGGATACGAATCACGTTTAAGATATGGGTACTTCACTTCCAAATCATCCATCCGCAGTTCCACCAGTGAAAAAAAAAAATTAAAGAAATAAACAAATGCAATAAATAGATAAATGAAATAAATAATAAAGAAGAGGCATTTAAAATATATTTCTTCAATTGAAATTCTCGTAGCGCTATCAATGGATACAAATGCAGTTTATGACTAACACCTTCAATGTCAATGTAAACAGATAAAAATCTAGTTTAACACAGATATCTTCAATGTCAAGGTCACACTGACAGTAGTTTAGTCAGTGATAAAAGTGCAACTTAAGATGGATACCCTATGCTTCAAAACCCCTTTTCCTTCGTTCTATAAAGGATACGAATCAAAATAAAAAAGATCGATTCCAACCTTGTTCTTGTACGGTTATCGTGTTCAATTACATGTATCAAATCTTCATTTCGGCAAGAAACCGCCATATTCGTAAACGTGAAGACAAAAATGGTACTTCTTGATTTTCTATGCACAACAAAACTGTCCTAGGAATTTGACCAAAGAATTAAACTTAGCTTATACTTAAAATTACAATTATGTGAATCAGAATGAATGAATTTGAATTATCTAGTCACCTTAACTGTACATTATAGTCTCTGAAATATAGTATTACTTACTTTCTATATTTTGGTGTTTTTATGGCCCCCTTTTATTAGACACACACACACACACACACACACACACACACACACACACACACACACACATATATATATATATATATATATATATATATATATATATATAAATGACTGGTAAAAATGTTCTGTTACAACAGAATTCCATCTAATAAAAGGAGCCCCAAAAAAACATCAAAACATAGAGAGAAAAATACTATATTTCAGAGGGATGCTGTCTCCCTCTTCAGGTAGGTGAATGAGAAGAGTTACAGAAAAGGCGGTAAGTCAATTTAGGTCACTCCTGCTGATAATCTTCCTTTAATCTTCTTAAGCGTTGGTTGAATGAAAACCTTGTTGATGATATCTGAATCCCATGCTCCCTTTGAAATGTTCATTACCTGCCTCTGTTTAATAAGGCCGATTCCATCGTTTGACTCTTGTACTGGCAGTTGCTGCTATAAATTATATGTGACAAATTCCAGTTTATTCTATGGTTATGTTCATTTACATGGTTGAAAATAGCTGAGTTCTGTCGTTTACGAAATCCCATGCCTGGACTGTGACCAATCTTACATCGGATTTATTTGGCAGGAAAATCACTTCCCCCAGAGATTAATACAACATAAACGGTCAGTTCAACCAACGCTTAAGAAGATTAAAGGAAGACTATCAGCAGGAGTGACCTAAATTGGTTTACCTGTGGATGGACCTCTTGGTATAAATACCACCTTTTCTGTAACTTTTCTCATTCATCTACCTGAAGAGGGAGACAACAGTCTCTGAAATATAGTATTTCTCTCTCTATATTTTGGTGTTTTTATGGGCTCCATTTATCAGATATAGATATAGTATTTATTCACTATTTTTATTTATTTGTTATGTTTTCGGTAATTTTGTATAAATATACATTGTATGAAATTATTTCAAATTATAATTCAGTACAATATTTTATTTATAATTTTCTAACAGTCGATATACTCAATATTTTATTCATTCACTTATAAAATACAAATGGAAAGACTGAATGAATAAATACAGAGTTAGCCAAAAGGAAAGAAAATGAAACGTGACAGGACTGAAAATAGCCTGAGAAGAATTGCAAGTCAATTATTGAAAATCAATGAATTCCCCACCCCCCAACCCCGCCCCACCCCCCACAAAAAAACTTCAAAATACTAAATAATTAATCCCAAATTGTGCAAGAAAAATTGGCATACATTATAAGTTGATGAGTACAATTTGTTCAGGTTAAAACAATAGACCTAAAATAAAACCGAGTTTAATATTATAATATAAATTGTATTTAATTTTTTAGTTCATTTTTCTGTGTGTGTGTCATCCTATATAACAAACATATAAATCATGTACACCAAAATAAACATATTATAACCATTTTCCCGTTTTTTTTACTAAACCCTTAACATAGTTAAAATTAATAAAAGCAATAATTTGAGAACAAAAAATGAGTCATGGAGTATGCACCAAAGATTACACTATTATTACCAAATGAGGAATTACTTCAGTGGATAACAAAATGCTTGCTGTTTATTTCAATGGAACAGAAGCAGACTTTATGAACATAAGAAAACCTTACTCTAAGATAAAGAGGTCGATTACATGCTATAAAAAATAATAAAAATCGTTATTTAACGTCAGGGGTTCTTAACAGGGGTATCCATAACCCTTGGGGTTATGGGTTATGGGACTTGATCTCATGGTTATTTGTCTATATTTGAATTTAATGTGTCAATGTATACATGGGTCCATTTTGTAAATAAATAACTATATTAAATGTAAATGCTTTTTTTATTTACTTGTATGTTCAGTTCCTACCTATCCATAACTTAAGTTTGTATTAAACTGAGTATATTAATTTATATTGTAAACAAATAGGACTTGAGTGGACTTAAGCAAAGGGGTATGGAACCATATTAGCAATTCACTGGGTCTGGTGTCATCAGAAGGTTATGAACTCCTGTTTTACGCATTAAAAAATAGACAAAAAACTCGGTACATGGAAACAGTGATGATAAACATGCACAAATCTAGAGGCACAACGTTTGCAGACTTTTGGCGTAAATCATACACAATTGAAAGTATTGTCACACAATCTACAAATCTACGTTCCACGTTTATAACAAGTGATTCATTTACGGTTTTTAGGGAATTTTCTGATAGACTCAAAAGCGAACGACACAGAAGCTGGTTAGGGAGCAAAGTAGCCACATATGCTTGTAAATAATGGACTAATAAAGCATTTGAAAAGGAAAATTAGAATATTAATAAGTAAAACAGGTCCTCCTAGCACCTTGTCTGGATGAAAGTACATAAATGTGTCCATTATTCTCTCACCTTTAGTAGTTTAGTTTTTTGTTTCCTTTCGTTTCTTCTGAGGTGTTTTATATACATAGTAAACTTTATACATACATACATACCCATATATATATATATATATATATATATATATATATATATATATATATATATATATATATATATATGCATGAAGATAAAGGGCTCATAAAACACCATTTGAACGTTGCAACCATATATTTCGAGTGCAGAAGGAAATGATCGAAACGTATGTCTTAAACGATTAAATAATGTTTTATGGACCTTTTATTTTCATATTGTAAAAGACACCCATACTTATCCATATGTATATATAATATGTAAATGTATATAAATACACATACATATACATATTATATATGTACATAGTATGTGTAAAGTCTGAAAGAGGAGAAGGACGTTAACAATCCCAGGGCTACTAGACTATTTTCCAACAATCCACTGTTGCTCTAAAAGCTGATTCATCTGCACAACTGTGCTTTACTTCACTCACTATGACTAATCCTCCTGTTGATCAACTTACCAATCTAGATTAATAAAATTAAAGGATTAATGAAGTTATAGGAGTGGTGGATGGCGACCTTTAAAAGACGTGAGCAGATGGTATACAAATCAATTTAAACGAAAGATGGTATGAATAATATTAATAATAATAATGAACTCAACAAGGGTATTTGCATATACATATACAAACCATATACACATACATACATATACACATATACTACAAGATATATATATATAGATAATATATATATACATATAATATATAATATATATATTTATATATACATATTTATATATCAATATATATTTATATAGTTTTATATATATTTATATATATATATATTATATTTATGTATTTATATAGTTTTTATATATGTATACATATATGAATACTATACTAGATATATATATATATATATATATATATATATATAAATATAGTATATTATATAATATATATACATATATATATACATATATATATATATATATATATATATATATATATATAATATAATATAATTATAAATATATATATAGATATATATATACATATGTATATAACATATAATATTTATTATAGGACTATATATACATATATATATATTATATATAATATTTTAATAGTTAAATGTCTATACCCTATATGAATAAATATACATATATATATATATAATTTACTTTAATATATATACTTATTATATATAATATATCTATATATATATATATATATAACAACATCATGATAAATTAATATTATCATATATATTATAATTATAATATATATATCAACATATATAATATAAAATACCCATATAAAATATTATATATAAATATATATATATATATATCATATAATATTATATATATAATAATATTATAAATATTATATAATTATATAATATATATAATATATATATATAGGGATGTAATGACGTATTCCGAATCTTTAGAATGAACTGTCAAGATGTCAAATTGCAATACAATTTATATATATGCACACACACACACACACACACACACACACACACACACACACACACATATATATATATATATATATATATATATACATATATATATATATATATATATATATATATATATATATATATATATATATATATAGCTGACTGTAAAGAGACATGATGCGGCATATACTCAATTAAGTCAAGTCGGATTTTCATTTAAGCGAGTGACTCACCTATTCAAAGAAGGGGGTATTGGCAGTGAAGAGAGAGCACTTCTAAAATCCTGGCCAGATAAATCCCACTTATAAGGGACACGAACGGTCTGGACTATTTCTGTTCATGTTCGATGTCTATATGAGTGGAGAGAGTAGAGAGAGTAGAGAGAGAGAGAGAGACGAGAGAGAGAGAGAGAGAGAGAGAGATTCACTAACTGCAAACAACTACAGAGCCAAGTCTCCCATTTAAACGTAGTGCAAAAGTTGATATGGTTTTTGTTCGAACAAACCATTTGATAAGGAAAATAAAATACTAATTCGTTACTTCTGTAGTGTTTTATATACATAGTAAACTTTATACATACATACATACATACATATGTAATGAGGTTATTTCCTCATTATTTATTTGGTAAACGTGTAACTCGTGCGTCAGGCAAAACAAACAAACCTCTCTCTACCAAGTAACTAGCGGCTCGCGACCTTCTCTTTCTCTCTCTCTCTCCACCCCTCTCTAGCACTGACTCTCTCTCTCTCTCTCTCTCTCTCTCTCTACTTCTTTCTCTCCACTCTAACAGGTAGTCAAAATGAGAGAGTTGCATTATAAAAGATACATTTATTAACAATGAATAAATAATGAATCAATTCAATTAAAACCCCAACAAAAATGTCTAAACAGTATTTAGTCACCAAAAGTCTATTTCCCCATCAGGACTCCCTCTTGGTCCCCATGATCCTTTGCCAGAACCGTCTGTTTCAAAGACACAGAACACATCCCATAAGTACACACACAAGTTTAACAATCAGAGATTAAAGATTGAATATTACCACAAAAATGTCAAATAGGTAACAAGCCACTCTTTGGCTAAAACAGTTCAAAACTCACCCAAGCAGCCGGACTATTTGAAGCACAGATTATAAAGAAACTTCCGCTGAGCACCACGGCATCCTGTCTTTCTTCCAAAGACACCTCTATCAAAATCCCCGATAGACTTGGGTATCATACATTTAAAAGGAAGAGGCGCACATGCACTTACGAACGCACACTTCGTTAGCGCCTCACAATACTAGCTGCAACTAGTTTCACAAAGGCACTTTGAGAAGAGTTCATAAACTGTCGTACATTGACTTGTCTAACTATGCAGTTTTATCTCACGCCACCGACAGAAACCATTGGTCAGCTTTCCTCGGGTTGTTGCTTCTCCACATTCCATAGGTCACAGCGAACATATTGGCAATATATCATTAATCAAAACCCTAGGCCTACACATACACAAATATATTGTTATAAACTGCTCGTTCCCTCAGTATAAAGTGTGGGGATGTGACTTACTGGCACTCCTAAAATGGCCTTGCATGGAGGGACGGCGGTTATTACAAACAAAAAGTCTACGGCTGAAGGCCGATATTACAAAAAGGAAAAATTTACATAAAACTCTGGACTAGTTTAAATGAACTATATTTACATTTAAATTACGTGTAGGTCCAGAAATTAATGTAAGCTGTTTGATTGCAAGTACACCAGAAACACGTGGCTGGGAAATGACCCAGACACAGATTAGCGCAAAGCTGGTTATTTAAATGCAAGCTTCATATCCAAGGGTTCCCAATTTTTATCTCACAACCAGGCATGATAATTGTGAACAAAGAGATTACTTGCTAGCATCAGTACTTAGCGTGATGGACATGTAGGAAAATGTTACACATTACTTGAACTTAGAGTTGCATGTCAAAGCTCATTCAAAGGGGCCATAGAATGATTGGGAGCATATCCAGAAAGGAATACTACATTGTTTGATTAACTAGGGGAGGTTTAATATCATTACAAGTATCACAAGGGGAATTAATTACAACATTGAACCAAAATTGGGGAGTGAGATGTTAAGCCAAGAAGGGGGGAAGTCACCTTAGAAGAATGAAACAAATACAGACAAGAGGCAAAATAGATTCACTGACTGCACTAAAAGTTACTCTCACAGTACCTGGAAATCCGTGGTCTTATTGTCTTCTCATTTGCTGATCGATCTGTGCATTATGGATGGTAAAAGAACATGGGAGCAGGGGAGCAAAAGGGGGAAGTAGTGTTCTGCTGGTGAGAGGTGTCTAATTTCTGAGAATGAGCTGCTGTGGCCTCGTCCTTTTAAAATCTTGGTTTTGACTAGCATGGAAATGCTAGTCAAACCATGTAAATGCTTAACGCAAGTGGGGCCATGCAGTAAACTGGTAAATCTACAATAGGACTGTAAATGAAATCCACTCCGGTGCAGAAAATTCATGCAGGCCATGTGGAAATGCAAAATACAGTTGTAAATCAAGTTAGATCCCAGTAAATAACAGAGCAACTAAGCTGTAACAGTTATGTAAATCAACACTATGTATGGGCAGAAGACTCAATGCTGATACTTAGCGAGATGGCAGTAAAATCCCTGTAAATACAGTTAACTGGTGTGCAGTGCGGCAGAAACTCAACGCAGATACTTTGGCGAAATTGTCATAAAAATCTTCATAATTTACTGTAATGAGGTGGAATCTCAATGTCAATAGTGGATTTTAGCAATGAATTTCGTAAATGCAGAAACCTCAACGTGAATACTGGTTATAATAGTATCTGTAAATGCCAGTTCAACTGGGTTGTAAATAACATTAAAAAAAGGATTTTTGCCACATATTCACGGAAAACTCAAGATGTCAGTTCAACTGGGTTGTAAATAACATGAAAAACTCAATGTGAAAAGATGTGGTAAATGCAAGTGATAAAATAAAAATGTATATATGGGGGTTGTATCGTCTCGAGGACGAAGACGAAAGGGGGATAGAAAAAATGATTTTTTACTAATGCAAATCTTTGGTCTGTCTTACCCTTCAACACTAGTTGGTAATGCTCAGAAATCTTATTTTACACTAGCGTCATAAACAAATAAAGGGAAGAGGAAGAACCAAAATAAAAATTCTCTCACCGCTGCGTAACTACCAACTTCACAGATACCCTTTACCTATTTCCATTTACTTTCTCCCTTGCAAACCTAAGACCTACCGATTCTAACTTGCAAAAGTAAGTTCCTGGAGAATTTGGCTTTCACATGGGCCGGCAAGACAGAGGGGAAGGGAATAGAGAGGATTCACAGCTAGTTCTTAATCCAAGGCCGGAGGCAGGGAGAGAGAGAAAACATGCACGGGCGTAAGTAGCAGCCCTTGTGTTTACAAAGACAGTAAATCGTTTATCTGCTTTGATGATCTCTTTTTACACAGAATGAAAGCGCAGACCATTGATTTTCAGCATGCAAGTGGTTCTAAAATCTTCCTATCACTATTCTTAATGGCAGTCAGATTTTATTCACCCCTAACTAGAATCCCTAGTTCTACACATATAATGAGAAATAAATAATTACTCTTTACTTGTTGTGGAGATTTGGGAGCCCTTGTCTTGCTTGCTCAAAAAATATTAAAAGGAATTCAGATTTGTTTCTCTGCTCGTGATACCTGCTTAATGATTGCTACGACTGGAAAATGAAAATTAATTTTCACACAATCCAGGCAAGATCACCATTTTGTTATAAAATGCTCGTTCCCTCCTAAAATGGCCTTCATGGAGGGACGACGGTTATAACAAACAAAAAGTCTACAGCTGAAGGCCGATTTTACTGAAAGGAAGAATTTACATAAAACTCTGGACTTTAGTTTAAATGAACTATATTCATATTTAAATTATGTGTAGGTCCAGAAATTAATGGAAGCTGTTTGATTGCAGATCCACCGGGAACATGTGGCTGAGAAATGACCCAGACACAGATATATGATTTGCGCAAAGCGGGTTATTTAAATGCAAGCTTCATATCCAAGGGTTCCCAATTTTTATCTCACAACCTGGCATGATATTTGTCTGCAAAGAAATTACTTTCTAGCATCAGTACTTAGAGCGACGGACATGTTGGAAAATGTTACACAGTACTTGCTCTTAGTGTTGCATGTCAAAGCTCATGCAAGGGGGGCATAGAATGATTGGGAACGTATACAGAAAGGAATACTACATTGTTTGATTAACTAGGGGAGGTTTAATATCATTACAAGTATCACAAGGGGAATTAATTACAACATTGAACCAAAATTGGGGAGTGAGATGTTGAGCCAAGAAGGGGGGTAGTCGCCTTGGAAGAATGAAACAAAATACAGACAAGAGGCAAAAAAGATTCACTGACTGCACTAAAATTTACTCTCACAGTACCTGGAAATCCGTGGTCTTATTGTCTTCTCATTTGCTGATCGATCTGTGCATTATGGATGGTAAAAGAACATGTGTGGGATTCCCAGAGGAAGCAGGGGAGCAAAAGGGGGGGAAGTAGTGTTCAGCTAGTGAGAGGCATTACCCCCATTCAGGACACCTGTGGAGATTAATTCCAAGGCAGCCAATAGGAGTAGAGATGGTTTAGAGAGAACAGAGGCTTTCAGTTCAGATAGGCAACTCGAGAATATGAACTACCTTTACAAAAGGGTATTACTTTTACTTGGTTCTGGCTTAAAATCCTGAACAAATATATATATATATATATATATATATATATATATATATATAAATATATATATATATATATATATATATATATATATATATATATATATATATATATATATATATATATATATATATATATATACATATATATATACATGAAGATAAAGGCTCATAATACACCATTTGAAACGTTGCAACCATATATTTCGAGTGCAGAAGGAAATGCTCGAAATATGTGGTTTAAACGTTTAAATAATGTTTTTATAGGCCTCTTATTTTTCATATTATATCATTGTATTACTGTAAAAGACATCCATACTTATCCATATGTATGTATATATATATATATATATATATATATATATATATATATATATATATATCACATACATAGACATATTATATATATACATAGTATGTGTAAAGACTGAAAGAGGAGAAGGACGTTAATAATCCAGGGCTACTAGACTATATTCCAACAATCCACTGCTACGCTAAAAGCTGATTCATCTGCACAACTTTGCTTTACTTCATCACTATGACTAATCCTCCTGTTGATCAACTTACCAACCTAGATTAATAAATTGAATGGATTAATGAAGTTATGGGAGGGTGGGATAGTGACCTATAAAAGACGTGAGCAGATGGTATACAAGTCACTCTGGTTTAAAGCTAAGGACTATGTTTCAGTGGACTATTCCACCATATTAAGGGTGGAAGTTAGTCCAGCGAAATATAGTCCTTAGCTTTAAAACCAGAGTGTTTTAATGGACTTTTTATACTTGATATGCATATATATATATATATATATATATATATATATAATATATATATATATATATATAATACACATGTGAATATATATATATTATTATATATATATATAGATATATATATATATAATATATATATATATATTCTATTATAGAATTTCCTGAGGATGCAATAACGTATTACGAAACTGAATGAACTGTCAAAATGTCAAAATTGCAATATTATACAGATTCTTATATATATTAACATAGAAATATATATCTTATATATATATGATATATATATATATATATATCCTATATATATATATATATACATATATATATATATATATATATATATATATTATATATATATATATATAATATATATGATATATATAGATATATATAATATATTAATTATATATATATATATATATATATATATATATATATATATATATATATACATGAGAAGAAAAAGAAGCGTGCCTACAATAGAACGTAGTGAGTTACTGGTTCACGAGGAAAAAGATGCATCCGGTTCTCAATCAAGATCGCATTCCTTTGCACATCCCACCCAAGGTTGCCTTAGTGTGCCCGACATTTCCGCAATCATCTCTTGGAACTTATGATTCACTATTTATAAGTATGAATTCCTGATAAAGAAAAGAAAAGAGAGAGAGAGAGAGAGAGAGAGAGAGGGAGAGAGAGAGAGAGAGATTCACTGAACTGCAACAACTACAGAGTCAAGTTTACCATTTAAATGTTGTGCAAATGTTGTAGTTGTTTTTGATTCAGCAGGTGCTATGCCAGCACGGGCTCCTGCGCTCAAGGCAACCTGTAACTCAGTGAACAAACTCACTGATAGCAAATCCCCTCCCGCATCACAATTAACTTACCCTTTCCTGGATTGTGGAATGAGTGACTGCTTCACCTTAAACAGCTGATTTTGTATTTCATGTAATCACGATATTATTCTGTTAATCGTTCTTCTATAACCTTCTTTTCTCTTGTTAGATCATTCCAACTACAACCCAACTTTTCTCCTCTTGTTAAACAGCAAAACAAAAACTCTAGAAGAATAATAAGCATCACCACCAAAGATAAAAATACTATATTTTCTCCATATGTTGAGGATACGGTCAAAGCATTGCACATCAAAGTGGTCATTCAGCCTTTCAACACTAGAGCATTGCCAACGCAGTTTTCAACTGCGTTGAATCAACTGCCTATTCAGAGTATGTCGGGTAATTAAGGCCAACCTTTAATTTGATGTGATGAAAGAGAACTTCATGGTCAAATCGCCTTATGAAGAGGCTCGCATTTCTCTTTCTCCACAGATACGCACACATACATATATACATAAGCACATACACACACACACACACACACACTTATATATATATGTGTGTGTGTGATTCATTCAAACCAAGGTCATTGCAATAATCAACTAAAATTCTAACCAATACACAGATTATTCATTAAAATGAAACGTGCCGTGGGTAACATTTTTCTTGAGTATGCCGCAGAGGCACGAGTCTTGATATGATTACTTCTGCTGATCTTTCTTTCTGTGAAGATGGCTTCCAAGCATACACTTTAGTTTTCATAGTTTTGAGTTTATTTGTGGTTGGTATTAAGGACCATTCTGTTTGCCAGTCTGGGTATATCAATGGTTTGACTGATGTTACCCAGTCTGATACTGGGGCATGTGGAACGGCTGGAGGGATAGCGAAAACCAAATACGCAGCAGAATCTACACTTTCATTTCCTTTTATTACTATGTGTGCTGGCATCCAACATATCTTCATTGATAATGCGTCACTGAAAATGATAGAGCTTGCTCT
The DNA here is from genome assembly GCF_015104395.2 of Macrobrachium nipponense. NCBI lineage: Eukaryota > Metazoa > Arthropoda > Malacostraca > Decapoda > Palaemonidae > Macrobrachium > Macrobrachium nipponense. The sequence continues at coordinate 39,787,143 of NC_087220.1, read as the reverse complement.
CTTCTCTGATATTATATCAAGTGCCACTTGTATGGCTGTGAGTTCCGCAGTAAATACTGATGATATTAAAGATAGGCTCATTTTCATTGATTTATCTTTTGAACAATATGCAGAAGCTCCCACTCCAAATTTATCTTTGGAGCCGTCTGTTTATACCACGAATTGATTTCATTTCTTTCGAATGTGTTCTAAAGTATGTTGGCGATATATTTCTGCATTAGTCATTAGTCTTGTAAGTAGGTACGGTAGGGAGGTGCATATTCTTATTCGTTTTAAAGTCCAAGGTGATGGGAGTTCTATTGGTGGGTGACAAATTGGTGTTATGAGAGTTCATTAGGTATTTGGCTCTTTTTGGAATGAGCTAGTACTATGACAACCTCCGATTCCTGGAAGATAATCTAGAAAGTAGGTAACTGCAGGAGATGATCCTGCTTGCAGTGAAAGACCTCTGCGTACTGTCATCAAATGGCAGTGATGTTTCAGGGCAACACTTCTAGTATTAGGAGTGAGTTTGTTGGGATGATCGGAATGCTCCTGTGCATTACCGTATTCCTCATGATGCAAAGCATCGAGAGTTTTTAATGTAGATTCTGAGGCTGATGAGTATACAGGACAGCAGTAATATATTATATACTATATATATTATTTTGTGGCTTTATATAACATTAATAAGATATCTCGCTGTGCAACCCCGGGGATTAGAGTGTATTAAGTTGTTTTTATTGTGTTAGGGGCTTTGATCCCTTTGGCTTTAACGTACTTGATGTGTGTTTTCCAATTTGAATGTTGACCATATACCATTCCTAGGGGTTTGATATTTGTACAAAAATGAATTTCAGCGTTATTGAGGTGAAGTTTGATTGATTTTTTAGCCATCCTCTGTTTTTAAGGATGATAGCTTTTGTCTTATCAGTTGAAAACTGAAATCCAACTGAATTTGTTTGTTAAACTACATATAGTATTTGTAATAGCAGTACTGAGACATCTTTGAGCATATCTCAAATTACTACTCGTATAAATATTGGTAAGTGGCCTCTTAATCCTTTGGAGTGAAGTTTTCATGTTATGTTTCCATGTTGTGTCATATGCTTTTTCTATATAAATGCATATTGCTACTGTTAATATTTTCTGTTCAAAGCCTCTTTTAAAAGGATCTAAATGAGCTAGTGGATCAAAGATTGACCTGCCAACTATTAAACCTGATTGTGTTGGTGTTAAAACAGATTCTTTGGTTATAACCAACATTAGTCGTGCAATGACCATTTTTTCTAAGATTTTGCATAGACAGCTTGTGAGGGATATTGGTCTATAGTTAAATGAATTACTTGCATCTTTTCCTGGTTTATTTATTGGAACAATAATGGTTTGTTCCCTTTTATCAGGAAAGACCCATTTTATCCAGATACAGGTACTGTTATAAAATTTTAGTAAATATAGGAGCTAGTTTTTGTATCATATCCTGGTGCAGAAGGATGACATGAATTGAGGCCGTTGTCTAGTTCATCTATGTTAAAGCTATAATTATATTCTACTTCTTCAAGAGTTTCAAAGTTGAAGAGTATAGTTTTGTTTTCTTTTTGTTTTCTGATGATCTGAAAATGTGTATTTAAAACTAGAGTAAAGCACTGATGTTGTCAAAGTGTTTTACTATTATATTTAATAATTCATATGTGTCGTGATATATTTTCCCATTCAGGTGTACTGCACTTCTTGCAGGTCTTTCATGTTTACCATTATGGTTTCTTATCTTTTGCCAGAAACTATCCCTTGTGGATGTATTTGAAGATATGCTTGAGATATAATTTCTCTTTGATGTGATTTTCTCAGCTATTACAGTTTTGCTGAATTTAGCTGTATATATATTTTATACAATAGTTTAATGTAGTTAAATGTTATATTTGCTATTACTATTTTGTTTAAAATGTTTACATTGTAAGGCATTTTGTTGAGTGATTTAAGGCGAGTTTGGAGTCCGTTAAGGTTCCGACCTAATATATGTTATAATTTACTTAAAGTTGCTAAGGTTGATTTCCACCATGGGGGGGACAGGGGATTTTGTGGAATGTGGTTTAGTTTTTGGAATGCTTTTGTCTGCAGCATTTATTAGGAAGTTTGTGAAGGATTTGCGTGTGGTACTGTGATCTTGATTATGTGGGAATGGTGGTATATTTCGAGTGTATAGGATATATTTATCCCGATCAGCTTTTATGATTTCATATTTTATAGATGGCCATATTTTGGCATTACTTAAGTAGTTCAGGACAATAGGGAAATGGTCGCTGGTATATAAGTCGTCTAGGACATTCACTTTAAACTTTTTGGCTAAATCATTTGAACATAATGAAATGTCAATTGAGGAATGTGTTAGGTGAGTATTGGAAAAAGTACGTTGGAACACATCACTTTGCATTGAAACAACATAAGCTGCGTTCCATTATGATTTTTTCTATGCTGGTTCCAGATATGTCAGTGGGGTTATTAATATCCCATAGGGGACTATGGCATTAAAATCTCCTACTATAAATGATGGATCGTGTATTATTGTTAATAAGTTCAAACAAATCACTAAAGTTTGCATTGAAATTTGGCTGGCTATATAAATTACAAATAGTGATCATACTTTTGTTAGGCATATACGGTTGATAGCCGTTATTTGATAGGGCATAGGTGGTATGTTTAAAAGTTTATAAGTTAAGCTATTATGAATGTACTATATAGCCGTGACTAATTTTCCCTCATCTGTTGGTGAAAAAGAGGCAGTTTTAGTAGGGTTAGATCCTATGTTGTAGACAAAGCACATAGGATTGTGTTCTATTAGGAATCTTTGTAGTTCGCTTAAACGTATTCTTGTTAAAAGACCGTTTATGTTCCATTGGATAATTTTATATTCCATTATGCGGAGGAATTTAAATTCTGTAAATTGATTGCCGATTTTACTTAGTCTTGAAGTTTATATTTGTTTGAATTGATTTGTGGTTTTTTTTAATAGTTGTATTTGTATGATGATTATTAGATTCAACAGTTGTTTGTTTTTCATAATTAAAAATTATTGAGTCTACTTTTGATTTTATAATTTCCTCTTTGTATTTTAAGTCAGAACATAATTCATTCTCATGTTGGTGAGTTAAAGGGCATCTTCGTAATTTAATAAATTGTCTGTACAATTTCGTATTGTGTCCTCCGTCTTTTATAAGTACCTATGAAACACTCGTTACAGCCACAAGATAAAGCATGCTTGGTGTTGTTAGTTATTCGTTCAGTTTCTTTGAGCGAAGCATTTGAACTTTGACATTTAGAAAAATTTTCCATGATTTTGTAACTGATAAGGAATAATGGGTTTTAATGCTTGGTCATTGCGAACAACAAGGGTTGAGTGTTTGGGTTTATTGTATTGTTAGGAAAGTTGAAATATGGGAGGGGGCAAGTGGATGGTTTGGTTTAATGGTATAATTTTCATTAGTTTTATATAGTGGAATGCCATTATTAGTATTGCCTGTTGGGAATTGTAAAGAGTGAAAAAATTGATTCTTTGCTGTCCAAATGTTAGTTGTATGATTGGGGACTGAGGATAATTGTGTACTACCATTTGTGATGAGTATACAATGTCCTATTTTGAAATGTTCCTCTGGTATAGCTGGAGTTTCTTTAAATTAATTGTAATTTTTGAAAATTCAATTTTTTTTTACCTTAGTGAGAGTTCTCTCTAGTATTATTTTCTTTGTGTCAGTTTGATTATCATTATTATTTGACTCTTCATTGAAAAATCTTTTTCCTGGATATTTAAATCTTCAAAGTTAATAGTAGTAGCACTAGTGGATATAATAATATGCTTATTTTGGGTTTTAGTACTATTGATATGAGAACTAGTTTGTATGTTTATATTATCGTGTTGTTTGTTATTATTGTCATTGATGTTTGGATTTGTAGTTACATTTGAGAACGATTGGTTTTTAGAAAGGGATTACTGACTCATTTTACGTTTAGCTTGAGTCTAGCTTTTTTACTCATTCCTGTTCTATTTATTAACAACTGAAGCTTTGTGTTATACTGGTAAAAGGACCATTCTTTAGTTTAGAGTTATGGGATAGTCCACGTAATAAATTTTTTATTTATATTTCCATTTAGTGGTGGTGTGGGTTCTGATGAGCAGACTGCACATACTTTGAACACTGAGCACTGAAATGGTTTTGGAATAAATGGACGCACTTCTCTACTTTGTCAAGAATTTTATTTTAAGTGGGAGATCTTGGCCTGTAAATCTTATTTTTGCAATTCTAATTTTGTTATTTTATTTTTCTTACTTGGAACTGAGTATAGATACTTATAAATCATAGCTATTATTGTATCTAAATTTGAGGGAGTCAAGTATCAAGAGCTTTGTGGGTAGTCCTTCTTCAATGTTGGGTAAAATGACTGTGCCTTGTAATCAATTTAATGTGTCATGATTTTTTATTGATATTTTTGTGCCATTTATTTCTGTTATATTTAAAAATGAGGTGGATTGTTTTTTTTTCTTTTTTTTGGTGGTTACTTGAAGTAACCATTAATTTTCATTGATATATCAACATTCCATTTCTTGTGTTGGACATATGTTCATTCATTTGTTTTCAAGTATTGCTGTTGAGATTTTATTTTCAGATCCAAGTACTAGAAATCTTGACCAGTTATCAGGTCCAAAAAGATGATAAAAATGTTCTACTGTTGGGTCAAGTCGACAATTTCTATTTCTTTTTGGACCTTGCCTGATGTGAGTTATCTGTCTAAGATTTGTTATATTTTTCTGTAATAGTGGCCAAATGTTGGAGAGAGTAGGGGTGGTTAAGGTGATTATTAGTTTTTAATTCAGATGTAACATTGGGTTTGAATGTTTCCAATGTTATAATGTTTGAATTTACATATTGGCTTTTACTGTTTTCTTGTTGAATTCATATGGACCCCGATGGGTGGTTGGGATCTGATAATTTATTTGGAGGTGGATGTTCCTTTGCTGCATTATTATTGTCTGGAAATGACTGAGGGAGATTCCGGGATAAAGTTCCAATAGTCAACTGTCAAAGAATTTGTCCATGAAGGGGCCCAGGGGTACTTGAATCTTTAAGTTTACTTATCATAAAGGATTGGAGAAATAAAAAACTTAGTATCTTGGAAAAAATATCATTAGCTTTTGATGAAGTTAAATCTTTCATCACTGGCACAAGTGAGAACTGACTCCCTACCAAAAAGGGGATGGAATACCATAATTAGTATGGCCCAAGTGTAAGCCAAACCTGCTTGTTATGACTAAGAGTTTGCAATAATACAATAAACCCCAGCCCAATCACATTAAGGCAAACCGGACAGAATGCCAAGAGTTCTATTCCTAGAACCATGGAATCCGTGGTCCAGCTCCACAGAATAGTTCTGCCTGAGAAAACAGGTCCGAGCATTGTCGAGTAGATGATGATCTACCAGTTCTCACCAATTAGCTTTGGATTTAACTTCACTCCAAGCTATGATATGTTGTCTTATTTGTTAATTTTGGTAAATTTTGACAAATGTGGAAAAATCCACAAATATTTATCCAAAAAATATATAATGTTATATAGGACTCTTAGGTTCAAACCTAGGAAGGAATCCCTGAGGTTAGAGAGCCCCTCACATGTCAAGGTAGTCTCAAGTTGTGAGGTGGGGAGGGGAGGGGACATCATTTACCAAGAAGCTTGGCAAAACACTGAAGTTGTAGATCATTATATCCATCAACCAGGCCACATGGCTAGATACAATATGCTGGCCTTTTGACAATAAAGCACATAGAGTAAGATTCACAACTAATACCTCTTCATTGCAGATCATTCTCTCAGTCATCCTAGGACAAAGAAAATTGTTGCAAGAATATTAAGGTGTTGTTTCTTTTTACCAGCAACACAAGCTCCTTCATTCAGTCTACATTGCAACTCATTATCTCTAGCTTTTAGGGTGTCTACCAGTGGTGGATTTTGAGGATGGCTCACTTCACTTGAGTAATCATTAACATCGTTGTTGCTTGAGGTGAGCTACAGTCACCAATATTGAATATCATGTAAAGGCAGACATACCTTGTATGCATCAACAGTTTCATGGGCTTCTGTTATATCAGGGCATCTGTAAGGATTCTGTCGAAGTCAGGTTGGGGGAGACGGATGGAGAAGATGCTGTCACACTGCTGGGGAACCAAAATAAGTAAAGTGGCAAAACTAACCTCTAAGCCTTTTGATTTGTACAGGCAGAGTGAAGACAGCAGCTCGATGAGAAGGCGACTTGGTAAAATGAAACCAAAAATACCTCTGATTCGGTAAGTGTTGTTGAGCCTCCACCTCCCAAGGCCTCTTGCAATTTGGCCAATTCTGATTCATCTTCAGGGGGGTTGTTGTCACCCAAAAATTGCTGGGGTAAAAAATGAATGTTAATGGAAATATATACACTTTATTTATGTAGTACACAGACAAAATAGAGACAAGAAAGAACATTTACAGTTAAAGAGACAACACCAGAATGAAACGTTTTTTACAAATAGAAAGAAACAAAGTGGTTATCCAGCAGTAACATAAAGGAGTATGGTAGGTTACAAAATAGACATTTAAAATTTATGTATGTAAATAAAAACAACACAAAATGTTCATGCATCCCACTTTAGAAGCATAAAAGAGAAAAATTGGCCTTATCACATGAGAGATTTGATACTTTCACCAGAAATGAGACGTGCCACAGGTTTTACTAAGCCGCTTAGCATTACCTTAGGGTCGTACGACAGGGGGTCGTGCATTCTACGATGAGCAGACGACGATTTCGACGACCTGGCCGAAGTTGGCTTTGAGGAATGAGGACTTCCTGATGACCTCTTTGATGACCCCGCTCGACTGTCGCTCACTGTCGATACCTTTTTGGATCGTTAAAAATTACTATTGCTGTTCTCATTATCATCATAAGGTAATTTAATCACCGAGCTCTTAAATGACTGGCTTGAATTTGTGAAAACTAAAGGGAGGCCAAGTTAAATTCAGAGGCTCCCACAAGGCATAATATTGTCAGTAAACCCTCCAATGCCTTACTGTATGAATGAACATGTTGTGTGATGAGGCTAGAAATGTTGATCACATCACAGCCTAAAATTATTCTTCCATCCATGATGGGTTGATCTAGTTTATGGCTGGTGCTTAGTTAAGATTAAATTTATCATGAGACTAATTAATCATTACGATGCTCTGTCAGTGAAATGTGAAAGAGATCTTTCGTATTCTTTTACATAACAAATGCAATAAAAATTAGTGTGACTGCATACAAATCACAGCTATAGCTTCTAAGATACTTGTGTTGCTTCCAAGTTATGAGACAATGTTAGTGAAATGTGAGAGAACTTTTCCAGTTTCCCTACGTGATAGAGGCTATGAAAAACTATATAATTATATTCTTAATTCAATGTGAGGCATACAAATCACAATTATAACTTCAAAGATAGTTTTGCTTCATTATAAATGAATGTTCTCATTTTGACTTTAGTCCTGGAGAGACAGGGAATCCACCAGTCATGAAAAAAATGTTAAGTAGAGTAGAAAAATCCGCACTTCCAATGTTCCCATCAAAGTAAGAATAACAATAAATAATAATATCTCAGAAGAAAACCCTTCTTCACACAAATTTCATAAAAAAGAATGGCCAACTGGATGTCGCTGAATTTCTTCATAGCAGCAAGTAAATCATATAACACATTGTCCAAAGTGTATCTAGTCTTTTGTTTCTTTATAGTTCTCTCTACCAATTGCAGAAATGCAAATGAAGCTAGGCTTACTATTGTGTCATATACCCTTCAAAGGTTTACAGAAATTTTGGGCATTCTATGGTTGAATGTCAAAACCAAGGGGAGCCCTTCCTATTCGCCTTTTTGTAAATGGTCATGAGAACTACTGAAACATCAAGGAATAAATGAACTTTGGACAGCTGTCATATAATTTACATGCTGCTACATATAAATTGTGGGACCTATCTAAAAGTTATTTGCTGGAGGACTCTCTCATTCGCGGATTTTTCTGTTGATAAATATTCACTAATTAGTGAATTTTGATGTTATTTTTATGACTACATAAATTTTTTATGATACAAAAATTATTTAATAATTTTTGAATATTACTACTGATTAATACTGTATTATGTTTAATAAGATTAAATAATAAAAATAATAATTCTCTCTCTCTCTCTCTCTCTCTCTCTCTCTCTCTCTCTTTTACGGAGATTTATGTTTCTCTCTTAAGGAGATTTATGTTTTTTTGTATGATAAATGATTTACTAATTTTCAAATAATATTAATGCAATCAGCAATAATATCAATTCATTAAAGAAAATACAATAGTGAATTAGTAAATTTTAGTTTATAAATGAAAAAAATATATAAGAATAAAGGAAATCCCAATTTTTTAGCATAGAGACTTGGAGAGTGGGGTGATGGTGGAGCTGTCACAAATATCAAGAAACGTGACAGCAAGGGTAAGGATTAGATTAGATTATAATATTTTGGCACATTGCCAACCGCCGGAGCAAGGGTAAGGGAGTGTTGCATCTTAGTGAGTCTAATAATTGCTGCCATCTTGGGGTCAAAGGATATACAGAAATATCTCTCTCTCTCTCTCTCTCTCTCTCTCTCTCTCTCTCTCTCTCTCTCTCAGGGAACGTCTCTCTTTAACCAATTGGTATTAAAACATATTTATCCGTTGGTAAATATTCACCAAATAGTGTATTTTTATGCCATTCGCATGACAAAATACATTTTTATGATACAAAAACGATTTACTAATTTTCAAAATATGTACTGATTATAAACTGTATTAAGTTTAATAAGATTAAATTATATTGAATAATAAAAATAATATTCTCTCTCTCTCTCTCTCTCTCTCTCTGTTTTGTATGATGAATAAATGATTTACCTAAAACTTAAGCCCTAAATTTTAAATATTATTAAGACTAAATATAACAATAACAATACTCTATTATTTTCAATATTTATGCATTTGTATGAGCTATTTAAAAAAATCAAAGAACGAGATTTTATCCCTCCTCTTTTGTGACGGAGGGGGGTTGGGGGGAGGGGAACGGCGGGCCTGTCAGACAAGTCACCTTACTTGACAGAAAGTGACCACGGACCAAATCATCTCATTTCTATTTCTTCCTTCTTCTTTTATCTCTTTCTCTTTCTGCCAAAGAGTAAAATGAGAAATGGATTGATAGAAAGACAAATAGATACTTATTTCAGCGGAGGGGAAGAAGTGTTGCCTATTGAGGTTCATTTCAACCTATTAATATGTAAGGAGTTATATATATTCTCTCTCTCTCTCTCGTCTCTCTCCTCTCACTTCTTCCTCCTCTCTCTCTCTCTCTCATATTACTATTCTCTGTCTCTGGAATAATTCACAAATAATTTCACTCTTGATGGCCAAATATATGATGTTGCCCATTCAGTGGTTTTTTTCTCTCTCTCTCTCTCTCTCCCTCTCTCTCTCTCTCTCTCTCTTTCTCTCTCTCTCTTATTGGCTGTATGTGTATAGTTCTAATGGTCAAATGATTTAAGATGACTTTGAAATTGTATTGATAACTATCATTTCAAAGATTAATACAGTAATAGAATAATAATTTAAAGTATTTGATGTAGGATAGTACTTTAATTATACATTTAGAATTTGAACTTTCAAGATAGGTAGTTATAAACATTTTTAGCGGGGTTCTAAGTATTCGCGGATTCTAGCTATTCTCAGGGGTCTGGTATGTATCCCCCGCGAATATATGATAATATGTAGTGTTGCATAGTAGCTGCATTCACTCTATGTATAGTTTTTTCTATCTTCCTAATGACTGATTTTTCAGGGTTACTGCATTCTGCCAGTAACTCACCAGTGTTTATCATTCTTGGAGAGGAAAGCAGTTGGAAAGCAGCATGTAATTTTATTTCTGACAAATACACTATATCAGTTACAGAGTAATGCCAATGGTAACAGAAATCTGGTCTCCATCCTCCATAGAGTTGTCCTTCTTCTGAGGAAAATCTTTGTTCACCTAGGTTCCACTGAGCATGATCATGCTGAAAAGTAGGAGTAGACTGTCATGTGTGGTGAGTCCTACCCTTTATATACAACATGGTCAGCAAGGGTTCAAATATATGCTGACTGCTGATTGGCTAAGGAGGAGTGCATGCCATTCATTGGCTAGAGAGATCTCCTTGCAAGCCTAAAATTTAAGGTTGATGGTCTTGCTGCAGCAGCCTTGCTGGGCAGCAGGGCTGGTGAGTAACTTCACTACTGGGTATTACCCTGCTAATATTTGGACTGGTAGGTGGGGGCCTCACAGAGACGTGTTTCCCAGTGGGGAATGTCGCTTCTCGTGGTGTCTGGTGCAGGTTTATATGCAAAAGGACACATATTGCTGCATTGGTGGCTCCTGGCTATCATTCATCGCGGTGCTGTTTATTACATAATTTTTTAAAAAATTCCTTGATATTAACTGCATAAACAAACACACACACATACACACACACTTTCTCTCTCTCTCCCCTTTGTCTCTTCTCTCCCTCTCTCTCCCGCTGAGGAAGGCACCAGAACTGCTGCCGAAAGCTACTATTTTGAATTTTACTCATTGACATTAATGTGGTTATAATTCTTTTCCCACTTAGTACTGTAACTCGCTACTGGGTTGATTATTCTGCATTACATTACATATAATTAGTATCGTCACTAATTTGACCACTCTCACTTATATTAAATATTGATTAAGCTTTGACAAGCTTCAAAACACCTTCTTCCTCCAACAGCTAGACTGACACTGCTCAAGAAGGCAGTGCTCCCATCACCTTTACGTGCAGGTTGGCTAACGCATTATCACCCTGATAGCAAAATTAGAACTGCTGAGCACCGCAGTTCCACATATTGTTTCAATTCATTTTTTTTTTATAAAAAGAAGAGAATGGTAAAAATTCTTAAAGGATTATTGATAATCAATAGTTAATTTCTCATATTCATGTATATATTCATAATTTTGTGCATATATATATGAAATCTATGGGGGTGTGCTGCAGTTCCACAGGGCCTACTGTCGAGCCACCACTGTAATACTGGTACACAGGAGGAAGACCTGTTGAGTGGTATTTAGTAAGGGCTTCTAGCAGCCATAGGAATCTTGGCTCAGGAGTCTTTCTAATTATTTATGTATTCCTCTCTATTGTATTCCTTGTGTCACTGGTATGGTCGGCATCGCTCATGCTGATTTTCATAACACCTTCTTGAGCATGGCAAGAGATCCTCTTTGCCAGTTTCATGATGCTCATACCAAGGACTGGGCATTTAGAATGGTTTACCACATTAGTCTGTTTAAGAGAATCTCTCACCAGTGGGGAAGAGTTATTTTTCACAATCAGGTTTCTTGTGCGGCTGTTTTTATAATAAATGACGAGGTCCAGCCAGCTGTTGACATTGTAGGGACGACATTAGTATCTGTGATGACTTCCTTGATGGCACTTTAGTCTTCTAGGTATTTAGTGTATTCCCACCTTATAATAAAGCTTAACACTTCTTTGTGGATGGGGCTGTAGCTGCTCATGGGTGTTATATCATCAATCAGGTGCCACACATATTCTTTATTGACTTGTGTGAATATCTGTTATACCATCAATCAGGTGCCATACATGAAATTCTGTTATGCACAAGTACTTGGGAGATGAAGTCTAGTTCTTGGTGTGTTAAAGCCCTTCTTATGAAGGCTTTGATGTTAGTGGCCTTATTTCTTGAAGGGCACTCACTACATCTGTTAAGGCAGATGCCAGTCAATGGCACACATTCATCCTCTACCAATCAGCAGTCAGCATACATTCGAACCCTTGCTGACAATATTGTCTAAATAGCAGGACTCATCATGCATGACAGTCTACTATAATTTTTCAGCATGATAATGCTCAGTGGAACCTGAGTGAAGAGTGGCTTAGAATCATCATGAAAACAAATTTTCTACAGAAGAAGGACAACTCTATTGAGGTTGGACACCAGATTTCGGTTACCGTTGGCGTTACTCTGTACCCTAGGCCTGTGCAACCTGCAGCCCTCTAGACTTTTCAGTGTTGCCCCACCCTTCAAAATTAAATATCATACAGTGCGGCCCTTTGGGCCAACTGCCAAGCTGAAAATTTACTAAATCCTAATTACTTGAATTCCTAAAATGTCGTTTTGTCGACAGAGAGAGAGAGAGAGAGAGAGAGAGAGAGAGAGAGATCAACTCATTAATGAACTATTCCCAGTGATCAAAAGGTTTCAGATCAAATTACAGTTGTGGGAATCACGAATCAGAAATCACAACACAACCCACTTTCCAACATTAAACAACCATGTAATAAGTGATGAGCAGTGTCTGAAATATGGTGACAGGTTGGCAGCCTTACAAGAAGAATTTCCAATAAGATTCCATGGTCTTAGAAAACACTCACTAGCTATTGAACTGTTTGCTTTCCCATTTTCTGTGGATGTGGAAACTATTCCAAAGGATATGCAAATGTAAATAATTGAACTACAAGGTAATAATGAACTAAGAAAGAAGTATGGTGATAGATCAGTACATCAGTTCTATAAACAAGATTTATCAAAAACAGAATATCCCAAACTATCTGGTCATGCAAGGAAGACAGCAGCAGTGTTTGGTAGCATGTATGTATGTGAACAGCCCTCTCCAAAAATGAACCTGGTTAAAAATAAATTTCGGTCGTCACTAACTGATGAACACTTAGAATGCACCCTACGGGTTGCCACAGCCATTTAGCCTAACATCAAACAGCTGGTCCAACAAATGCAAAGTCAGCCATCTCACTAGATTAGTTTTCATTTTGTTGCATTAAGAAGGTTAGGATATTCCTATCAATACAGGTACACAGTTATTTCTGTGTGTATTACAGCCACATCTAATAATAAATAAGCCATGGGAAATATCCATATATTATATAGATGTGTAATGGGTCAGAAATCAAGAGTATTTTGCTTAGGTTGGGAATGTCCAGAATCTTAGTTTTTAAGATAATTTGCTTGACATAGGTCAGAGGATTTTTTTTTATTTTGTATTACATATTACATTTCCATGTCCTATGAAGCCTTTTTGTAACTGCAGAATGTTTTTCATAAGTTAGAAATACAAAACTACTAATTTTGCGGTTGGTTTATTTACTGAGGCCGTCTTTCTAACACCCTAATGTGCGACCGTCCTTAACTTGAGATTCTTGACAAGTGGCCCTTCATTAGAAAAGGTTGCACACTCCTGCTGTACCTGATATAGCGCATTTGTAAGAAATAAAATTACACCCTGATTTGCAACTGCTTTCCTTTCCAAGAATGGCAAACATTGGCGAGTTACTGGCAGAATACTGTAACCCTGAAAAATAAGTTATTAGAAAGATAGAGAAAACTATATAAATTGAATTTAGCTGACACAACAATAACATTAAACATTACATGCTTGAAAGAGGGGCTACTACCTAAATAATAATAATAATAATAATAATAATAATAACAATACTGTTAAACAGAATGGCAGAATTAAGCGAATTGATTTGATAGATTGTTTTTTTTCTATTTTTCTTACAATTCGCTTTTCAGGCTCATCGATATTTCCGAATAACTGGCCAATATTCATATTGGGAATTTCTAAAAATTATAAAAATGCTGAAGGTGATCTTTTATTTTATTAAAAAAAGATCTCCCAGGTCAAGCAGGGGTTGTAGTTAGTGCCGGTTTTATTCCGTAGTTCAATTCCGGGCCACATATTCCCGAAGTGTACTGAGCTTCGGCCAGACTCCGCCCTTACAACCACTGTGGGAGGAGATATCTTACTCTCCTAGCAGACAACGCATTTCGCTCCGTCCCACTGCCGTCATCGTTCTCCTCCGTCATTAGCTTATTTTGTTATGTTTTTAGTATTCTTATGTTGTGTAAACATGAAATTGTGATATATATCCATATTTTACGATAGCAATATGCATATTTTGCTATATAAATCAATATTATTCATAAATTTATTGTAATATGCTGCTAGTCAAAGTTCATTTAGCGAAAGTGTTTACATTACGATGTGAACGGATTCTATGACAATTAAACGAATATATACACACTTCATCGTAATTGAAGCTCAAAATGTGACAGTTAATGGTGTTTCCAGATATTGTTATATATATTTACTTGATTAATATGAGTATTAGTAAAATGATTAGCACATTTAATAGGAAAGGCCCTTCGTTTCCTAAACCCGAAGTTTTGTTTACATTCGTCAGCTGACATGTGGCCTAACTTCTGTGGGCGGAGACATCTCCCTTTCCTTGCAGACGACGGACGACGCATTTTGGATTTCGCTATGCCATACTGACCTCTTCATTCTTCTCCCAGTCATTAGCTTATTTTGTTATGTTTTTAATATTTTTATTTATGTTAGGCTCCTACATGCTGCCATCTGGTACCTTTACGTACTACTCACTCGCTATACCGTTCATTCTTCTCCCAGACATTCGCTGGTTTAAACTATTTATTATCTTTATTTTGTTATGTCAACATGAAATTTGCTGCATACTCCAGAGTTGGTCTTCTGAAAGATATTATTCTTTTCACAATTTCTTCATCCACTGTGAAAACTACCTTTATATTTGCTAAAACTGCATAAGCACTTCTCATTTATTATTTCTGTGATCTTTAGATTATAGTTTTTTTATTTATTAGGACTCATGCATGTGTCACCTACTAGCATCCATGCCATGTGCGTAGGTTGTTGCTTATATAATTAGCTACAGACATTTATAGTAATGTATTTTGTGATGCTTCCCATATTTCTGGGTATGGGATGACTGATATATATTAGATGGATACTGTATATTATCACCATTTCTTCATCCACTGTGAAAACTACCTTTATTTGCTAGAACTGCCTATGCACTTCACACTTATTATTTCTGTGATCTTTAGATTATAGTTTTTTATTTATTAGGACTCATGTATGGGTCATCTACTAGCATCCATGCCATGTGCGTAGGAAGTTGCTTATATAATTATCTACAGACAATTATAGTAATGTATTCTGTGATGCTTCCCTTATTCCTGGTATGGGATTACTGTGATACTGTTTATTTTCACCATTTTTTCACCCACTGTGAAAACTACCTTTATAAGTGGTAGAACTGCCTATGCACTTCTCACTTATTATTTCTGTGATCTTCAGATTATAGTTTTTTATTTATTAAGACTCGTGTAAGTGTCACCTACAAGCATCCATGTGCATAGGAAGATGCTGATATAATTATATACAGACATGTATTGTAATAATGTTGAAAATGGGTTTATTTTTCTTGCAATATATTTTTTGTTTAGTATTCTCGCACTTATTAACCCTCCCACTTGTCCTTTTACTATAAGTCTGCACCAAGTAAGACTATTGATCTCGTAGCTCCATATCATCATTAGTATTATTTAGCAATAGAGGCTGATGTATAGACATTTATTTTTTTAAAACCCCTTCATGCCCATGCTTGATGTACATAAAAGTTCATTTATGCACATTGTACTGCAGTGTAGATGATGGAAAGTGATGAGCAGGTTGTAACAACAGGAAAAGCATGTATGGACTAGAAAGTTATAACAGACTGGCAACAAAAAACAGCAGGCTAATTGAAGCTCCAAGTTGTGCAGGTTCCCACCCTTTAGAAGTGAATGTATCTGAGAGCAAACATGAAGAAACACAAACTAAGTACTGAAATTAAGGTCAATGCATCATGAAGTGATGAGAATTTTTCTGAAGCATACTATCTGAAAAAGGAAGGCTGAGCCTGTACAATTTTGACATAGGCAACTAAAATAATACTACAGAAGTGTATGCAAGGGTAAAAATTGAGAAAAATCATAAAAATTCCTTATCATATATGACTTTAATAATTTCACCAACATTCCTTTACCCAATTCATCAATGCCTCACACACTTATTTTCCACATTGGCACTGTCTTTAGTGCACTTGATAGGAATGATGTCTCAAACCATGGAATGATACAAAGCGGTGGTTTTTCAAAACATTGATCATAAAAAAATAGGATTGCTTTCTCTTACATGAACCATTATCATTCTTTAAGCAATTCTTTGGCAAGATATAGCATACAATACATTAGGGCTTGTGCTGGAAAATGCCTTTCTTAGCCTACATTCCATAGGATTTGAATATCTACCCCTTTGAATTTTGCTCCCTTTACAGCCTAAGACAGTGTCAATCATTTTTCCCTGATTCTTTTATCAAGCTTACTAGTGGAATTCTGAGTATTGTAACATATGTTTGAGTCTACAAATACAGCATTAACCATTAGGTGCCAAATGGGTTGGTACCATCTCTTCCTCTTTCTTTTGTAAGAATATGTTAAGCAAAGTTGAAACTTATCATCTAACCCCTCTTTATACATATTATATTCTACATGAACACAGGGCTGGTCAATTTGTCCCCTTCTTTGACTTAATTTTCATGTTATATGTCCTCATAAAAAAAAAAAAATTCTAAGGTTAGGCTACACCAAGAGTTAAAGGGAAAAATCAAAAGGGCAAAGTCAGCTGACGGATAAAAACAAAACAATATAAAGTATTTTTGCCATGAGTAAATTCAGTACTGTGGTTTATTACTAAATATGATGTTTACTATATTGAAAAAAAAATTTATTTACAAATTCCTTCTCGTATATAGTAAAAGAAAAATAGAAGTTAGGCCACACGTCAGCTGACGAATGTAAACAAACCTTCGGGTTTAGGAAACGATGCTTCTTTCCTATTAAATGTGCTAATCATTTGACTATTACTCATATTAATCAAGTAAATATATTATATATATATATATATATACAATATCTGGAAACACCATTAACTGTCACGTTTTGAGCTTCAATTACGATGAAATGTTTATATATTCGTGTAATTGTCATAGCATCTGTTCACATCGTAATGTAAACACTTTCGCTAAACGAACTTTGACTAGCAGCATATTACAATAAATTGATTTATGTAGCAAAATATGCATATTGCTATCGTAAAATATGGATATATATCACAATTTCATGTTTACATAACATAAAAGTAATAAAAACATAACAAAATAAGCTAATGACGGAGGAGAACGAAGAGGGCAGTGGGACGGAGTGAAATGCGCCGTCTCTCCCCACAGTGGCTGTAGGGGCTGAGTCTGGCTGAAGCTCAGTACACTTCGGGAATATGCTTCCAGGCCGGGGTCATCTTTGGTTTACAGCTGATGTTGATGCTGGTACAGCTGGTATCACATGACGTTTCGACCTACTCACAGGTCATACTCTTGATGAGTCAGTTGAAGGACTATAGCAAGAGAGTCTGCATGGCAGTATTTATAGTGGCTCAGACCTAGGATTGAATTCTCATTGGTCGGGCCAGTCTTGGGCAAAGTCATGGATCTCTCATTGATGGTCGCAGAGATTCTGTCATGTGAGCACCACCGTAGTGTGCCAGGGGATGGACGTCAGGCTAACCAGATTATTGAGATGGTCAACGTGCCTGAAACGCCCTGCATTTACCACCTATAATAAGCGACCATGACTTAGGTTACATCTATGGGAATGTTAAAACCCATAAGCAAGGGAATCCCCTTCACCCCATAATCAGCCAGATCCCTGCCCCAACATACCAAGAAACTCAAGCCATCTTGACCGAGTACATCACAGATAGGCACAGCTTGAAGTCGTTGGCCAAGTTCTTGGAAGCCCCCCTGAGGATACATCGCTTTGATGGATGTAGAGTCCCTGTTTATCAACGTCCCCATTGACGAGGCTATACAAATGATATTGCACAGAGTTTACAGGGACCCGACAATCCATCCTTGAACATCCCAGAGCATGCCCTTCAAGCCCTGCTGGAAATCTGTACCAAGAAGGCCCCCTTTGCTGATCACTGCAACTACATGTACACCCAGATTGATGGCGTGGCGATGGGATCTCCCCCTTGGAGCCCTTTTCGCTAATTTCTATATGGGTACGGTCGAAGAGAGGGTTTTCCGGAATTCCAGCAAATCGAGGATGTACGTGCACTATACTGATGATACCTTCGTCTGACGTCTCCACTTCCTTGATTTCCCTGTCAAACAGCAAGATTCCGGATTCAGCACAGTGTACACGAAGCCGCCGAACCTGGGAATGTGCATGAACGGTGAGAGCGAGTGCCCTGAGAGGTATAAGCACTCCACCATCAGCGCCTTTGTCAGGAGGGCCCTCTCACACTGCTCCTCCTGGAATGACACGCACAGTGACACTGAGTTGGAGCGCGCCACCCAGGTCCTCCTCGACAACAGACACATCAGTCGTGCTGTTGATCAATCAATAAGGAAGAATTTGGAAGCATGGTACCACCAGGAACCCCGCCCCGACGTTCCAGAATCCATCAAGCTTTTCTGGAAGGGGCACTTCCACTGGAGGTACAAGGAGGACGAGCAAGCCCTCAAAAACATCACCTAAGAAGATGTCAGCTCCACCTACCCATACAAAAAGATTAAGCAAATAATATATTATAAAACGAAGAAGACGAGCAGCCTGGTGAGGAGAAACAACCCTTCAGTCCCCATGCAGGATCCCTTGAAGAAGACGAGTGTGGTCTAACGATACACATGGCTGGTCCGAGGATGCCTTGGCAAATACATCGGTATGACCTCCATACACTTCAAGGAAATCTCCTGCTGCGCCCAAGGAACCACATTTAGCCCTGCAGGACTGCTCATAACAAACGAATAAAAAGAAATGATGTTATCGCTGATATCGAAATAATAGACAAGACAATGGATCCCCGATGTCTGCACCTATTGGAAGCCCTCCATATAGCAAAGGAGAAACCAAATTTAAATATCACCCAGGAAACATTTCTCCTTCCCATCGCTGCCAGGAGAGCAGCGAATGACCCCCGACAATGCCAGATAATCAGGAGTCCCCATATGATGATTGGACTCCTGCTACAAACAGAATTCCTGACGTCCATCCCCAGGCACAATATGATGGCACTATTACGACAGAATCTCCTTGAGATCCTCGACTTCGCCCAAGACTGGCCCGACCAATGAGAATTCAACTCTAGGTCTGCACCACTATAAATACTGCCATGCAGACTCTCTTGCTACAGTCCTTCAACCAACTCATCAAGAGATGACCTGCGAGTAGGTCGAAACATCATATGATACCAGCTATACCAGCATCAACACCAGCTGTAAACCAAAATCAACTCCAGCCCGGAATTGAACTATGGAATAATACCAGCAATGACTACAACCCCTGCTTGACCTGGACCTGAGATCCTGTTCTAATAAAATAAAAAATTACCTTCAGCATTTTTATAATTTTTAGAAATTCGCAATATGAATATTAGGCAGTTACTCAGAAACATTGCTGAGCCTGAGAAGCAAATTGTAAGAAAAATATAAAAAACAGATATATAAAATCAACTCGCTTAATTCTGCCATTCTCTTTAACAGCATTTGCCTAAAAAAGGGCCTTCTACCAAAATATAATAACAATAATAATAATAATAAATATTTATTGTTGTCTGTCCAGAGAGTCATTCTTTTTAATAATGATAATAATAAATATTTACCGCTGTCTGTCCAGGATCATCAAGGCCTCCCTCTTCACCTTTCCTTCTTGCCTCCTCTCTTGGACTTCTTCTTTCCAGCCTTCTTCTTCTCACCACCCAATCCAGAGTCTTCACTATCCTGTGGGAATGAACGAGGAACAATAAAAATATATCCGACACTGATTTATGAGACTTAAGATATATCCTGCAGGAGTCAGTAATGACAAATAAGATAGGTCCTTCAGAAATGAATTTAAACTACTAAAACATATATCTTGCTGGAAATAACTGGGATAGATAATATATATTTCTTTACAGAAATTTTATGCAGATCATTAAGATACGAGCTTGTTAATGCGTGCTACGTGCGCTGGAACTTTGAACTGCTTGCTCCCCCCCACCCTCCTGATCACCTACCCTGCCCTCCCCCCCCTGCCCCCCGGGTGGATAAATAGGTTTGCCGGAGGAGGGTGGATGACTCCCATACCCTCCCGTTCCCGTTCCCCTACCTAACCAAACCCCACCTGCACCCGAGGCGGACAAACCAGTTTGAAGGGGGTGGGGGGGCAGCATCATGTCTTCCCTACACACACCCTGGGGAGCAAACAAGATCCACTCAGATATTATTATTATAGATAGATATCATGCAGG
>NC_087220.1:39733813-39761313 GCF_015104395.2 Macrobrachium nipponense | reverse complement strand
GTTGTTACAACCTGCTCATCACTTTCCATCATCTACACTGCAGTACAATGTGCATAAATGAACTTTTATGTACATCAACCATGGGCATGAAGGGGGGTTTAAAAAAAATAAATGTCTACACATCAGCCTCTATTGCTAAATAATACTAATGATGATATGGAGCTACGAGATCAATAGTCTTACTTGGTGCAGACTTATAGTAAAAGGACAAGTGGGAGGGTTAATAAGTGCGAGAATACTAAACAAAAAATATATTGCATAAAAATAAACACATTTTCAACATTATTACAATAAATGTTTGTAGATAATTATATAAGCATCTTCCTACGCACATGGATGCTAGTAGGTGACACTTACACGAGTCTTAATAAATAAAAAACTATAATCTGAAGATCACAGAAATAATAAGTGAAAAGTGCATAGGCAGTTCTACCACTTATAAAGGTAGTTTTCACACTGGGTGAAAAAATGGTGAAAATAAACAGTATCACAGTCATCCCATACCAGGAATAAGGGAAGCATCACAGAATACATTACTATAATTGTCTGTAGATAATTATATAAGCAACTTCCTACGCACATGGCATGGATGCTAGTAGATGACACATACATGAGTCCCAAGAAATAAAAAACTATAATATAAAGATCACAGACATAATAAGTGAGAAGTGCATAGGCAGTTCTAGCAAATAAAGGTAGTTTTCACAGTGGATGAAGAAATGGTGATAATATACAGTATCCATCTAATATATATCAGTCATCCCATACCCAGAAATATGGGAAGCATCACAAAATACATTACTATAAATGTCTGTAGCTAATTATATAAGCAACAACCTACGCACATGGCATGGATGCTAGTAGGTGACACATGCATGAGTCCTAATAAATAAAAAAACTATAATCTAAAGATCACAGAAATAATAAATGAGAAGTGCTTATGCAGTTTTAGCAAATATAAAGGTAGTTTTCACAGTGGATGAAGAAATTGTGAAAAGAATAATATCTTTCAGAAGACCAACTCTGGAGTATGCAGCAAATTTCATGTTGACATAACAAAATAAAGATAATAAATAGTTTAAACCAGCGAATGTCTGGGAGAAGAATGAACGGTATAGCGAGTGAGTAGTACGTAAAGGCACCAGATGGCAGCATGTAGGAGCCTAACATAAATAAAAATAATAAAAACATAACAAAATAAGCTAATGAATGGGAGAAGAATGAAGAGGTCAGTATGGCATAGCGAAATCCAAAATGCGTCGTCCGTCGTCTGCAAGGAAAGGGAGATGTCTCCGCCCACAGAAGTTAGGCCACATGTCAGCTGACGAATGTAGACAAAACTTCGGGTTTAGGAAACGAAGGGCCTTTCCTATTAAATGTGCTTGTGATTTCTGATTCGTGATTCCCACAACTGTAATTTGATCTGAAACCTTTTGATCACTGGGAATAGTTCATTAATGAGTTGATCTCTCTCTCTCTCTCTCTCTCTCTCTCTCTCTCTCTCTCTCTCTCTCTCTCTCTCTCTGTCGATAAAACGACATTTTAGGAATTCAAGTAATTAGGATTTAGTAAATTTTCAGCTTGGCAGTTGGCCCAAAGGGCCGCACTGTATGATATTTAATTTTGAAGGGTGGGGCAACACTGAAAAGTCTAGAGGGCTGCAGGTTGCACAGGCCTAGGGTACAGAGTAACGCCAATGGTAACCGAAATCTGGTGTCCATCCTCCATAGAGTTGTCCTTCTTCTGTGGAAAATTTGTTTTCATGATGATTCTAAGCCACTCTTCACTCAGGTTCCACTGAGCATTATCATGCTGAAAAATGATAGTAGACTGTCATCATGATGAGTCCTGCTCTTTATACAATATTGTCAGCAAGGGTTCGAATGTATGCTGACTGCTGATTGGTAGAGGATGAATGTGTGCCATTGACTGGCATCTGCCTTAACAGATGTAGTGAGTGCCCTTCAAGAAATAAGGACACCAACATCAAAGCCTTCATAAGATGGGCTTTAACATCCTGTTCTTGGTAGGAAACACACCAAGAACTAGACTTCATCTCCCAAGTACTCTGTGCATAACAGAATTTCAAACAAGTCAATAAAGAATGTATGGCACCTGATTGGTGGTATAACAGATATTCACAGTCAATAAGAATGTATGCACCTGATTGGTGGTATAACAGATATTCAAACAAGTCAATAAAGAATGTATGGCACCTGATTGGTGGTATAACAGATATTCACACAAGTCAATAAAGAATATGTGTGGCACCTGATTGATGATATAACACCCATGAGTAGCTACAGCCCCATCCACAAAGAAGTTTTAAGCTTTATTATAAGGTGGGAATACACTAAATACCTAGAAGACTAAAGTGCCATCAAGGAAGTCATCACAGATACTAATGTCTTCCCTACAATGTCAACAGCTGCTGGACCTCGTCATTTATTATCAAAACAGCCGCACAAGAAACCTGATTGTGAAAAATAACTCTTCCCCACTGGTGAGAGATCCTCTTAAACAGACTAATGTGGTAAACCATTCTAAATGCCCAGTCCTTGGTATGAGCATCATGAAACTGGCAAAGAGGATCTCTTGCCATGCTCAAGAAGGTGTTATGAAAATCCGCATGAGCGATGCCGACCATACCAGTGACACAAGGAATACAATAGAGAGGAATACATAAATAATTAGAAAGATTCCTATGGCTGCTAGAAGCCCTTACTAAATACCTCTCAACAGGTCTTCCTCCTGCGTACCAGTATTACAGTGGGGGCTCGACAGTGGGCCCTGTGGAACTGCAGCACACCCCCATAGATTTCATATATATATGCACAAAATTATGAATATATACATGAATATGAGCAATTAACTATTGATTATTAATAATCCTTTAAGAATTTTTACCATTCTCTTCTTTTTATAAAAAAATGAATTGAAACAATATGTGGAACTGCGGTGCTCAGCAGTTCTAATTTTGCTATCAGGGTGATAATGCGTTAGCCAACCTGCACGTAAAGGTGATGGGAGCACTGCCTTCTTGAGCAGTGTCAGTCTAGTTGTTGGAGGAAGAAGGTGTTTTGAAGCTTGTCAAAGCTTAATCAATATTTAATATAAGTGAGAGTGGTCAAATTAGTGACGATACTAATTATATGTAATGTAATGCAGAATAATCAACCCAGTAGCGAGTTACAGTACTAAGTGGGAAAAGAATTATAACCACATTAATGTCAATGAGTAAAATTCAGAATAGTAGCTTTTGGCAGCAGTTCTGGTGCCTTCCTCAGTGGGAGAGAGAGAGAGAGAAGAGACAAAGGGGAGAGAGAGAGAAAGTGTGTGTGTGTGTGTGTGTGTGTGTTTATGCAGTTAATATCAAGGAATTTTTTTATAAAATTATGTAATAAACAGCACCGCTATGAATGATAGCCAGGAGCCACCAATGCAGCAATATGTGTCCTTTTGCATATAAACCTGCACCAGACACCACGAGAAGCGACATTCCCCACTAGGAAACATGACTCTGCGAGGCCCCACCTACCAGTCCAAATATTAGCAGGGTAATACCCAGTAGTGAAGTTACTCACCAGCCCTGCTGCCCAGCAAGGCTGCTGCAGCAAGACCATCAACCTTAAATTTTAGGCTTGCAAGGAGATCTCTCCAGCCAATGAATGGCATGCACTCCTCCTTAGCCAATCAGCAGTCAGCAAATATTTGAACCCTTGCCGACCATGTTGTATATAAAGGGTAGGACTCACCACACATGACAGTCTACTCCTATTTTTCAGCATGATCATGCTCAGTGGAACCTAGGTGAACAAGATTTTCCTCAAAGAAGAAGGACTCTATGGAGGATGGAGACCAGATATCTGTTACCATTGGCATTACTCTGTAACTGATATAGTGTATTTGTCAGAAATAAAATTACATGCTGCTTTCCAACTGCTTTTCTCTCCAAGAATGATAAACACTGGTGAGTTACTGGCAGAATGCAGTAACCCTGAAAAATCAGTTATTAGGAAGATAGAAAAAACTATATATAGAGTGAATGCAGCTACTATGCAACACTACATATTATCATATATTACAATGAACACCCCGTATTCGCGGGGGATACATACCAGACCCCTGAGAATAGCTAGAATCCGCGAATACTTAGAACCCCGCTAAAAATGTTTATAACTACCTATCTTGAAAGTTCAAATTCTAAATGTATAATTAAAGTACTATCCTACATCAAATACTTTAAATTATTATTCTATTACTGTATTAATCTTTGAAATGATAGTTATCAATACAATTTCAAAGTCATCTTAAACATTTGACCATTAGAACTATACACATACAGCCAATAAGAGAGAGAGAGAGAGAGAGAGAGAGAGAGAGGGAGGGGTGGGAGAGAGAGGAGAGAGAGAGAGAGAGAAACCACTGAATGGGCAGCATCATATATTTGGCCATCAAGAGTGAAATTATTTATGAATATTTCAGAGACAGAGAATAGTAATATGAGAGAGAGAGAGAGAGAGAGAGAGAGAGAGAGAGAGAGAGAGAGAATATATATAGCTCCTTACATATTAATAGGTTGAAATGAACCTCAATAGGCAACACTTCTTCCCCTCCGCTGAAATAAGTATCTATTTGTCTTTCTATCAATCCATTTCTCATTTTACTCTTTGGCAGAAAGAGAAAGAGATGAAAGAAGGAAGAAATAGAAATGAAATGATCAGCCATTGGCAACAATTTGGGCCGTGGTCACTTTCTGTCAAGTAATGTGACTTTCTGACAGGCCCGCCCTTGCCCCCCCCCCCCCCCCCCCCCCCCCCCACCCCCCCCCCCCCCCCCCCACCCCCCCCCCCCCCCCCCCACCCCCCCCCCCCCCCCCCCCCACTCCCCTCGGTCACAAAAGAGGAGGATAAAATTCTGTTCTTTGATTTTTTAAATAGCTCATACAAATGCATAAATATTGAAAATAATAGAGTATTGTTATTGTTATATTTAGTCTTAATAATATTTAAAATTTAGTGCTTAAGTTTTAGGTAAATCATTTATTCATCATACAAAACAAAGAGAGAGAGAGAGAGAGAGAGAGAGAGAGAGAGAGAGAGAGATATTATTTTTACTATTTAATATAATTTAATCTTATTAAACTTAATACAGTATTAATCAGTATCAATATTTGAAAATTAGTAAATCGTTTTTGTATCATAAAAATGTATTTTGTCATGCGACAAAATAGCATAAAAAATATACTATATGGTGAATATATTTGGACCAACGGATAAAATATGTGTTAATTAAACCAATTGGTTAAAGAGACGTTACACCCTGAGAGAGAGAGAGAGAGGAGAGAGAGGAGAGAGAGAGATAGTTCTGTATATCCTTTGACCCCAAGATGGCTAATCTAATCCTTACCCTTGCTGTCACGTTTCTAGATATTTGTGACAGCTCCACCATAACCCCACTCTCCAAGTCTCTATGCTAAAAAAATTGGGATTTCCTTTATTCTTATATATTTTTTTTCGTTTATAAACTAAAATTTACTAATTCACTATTGTATTTTCTTTAATGAATTGATATTATTGCTGATTGCATTAATATTATTTGAAAATTAGTAAATCATTTATCATACAAAAAAACATAAATCTCCTTAAGAGAGAAACATAAATCTCCGTAAAAGAGAGAGAGAGTAGAGGAGAGAGAGAGAGAGAGAGAGAGAGAGAGGGGAGGGAGAATTATTATTTTTATTATTTAATCTTATTAAACATAATACAGTATTAATCAGTAGTAATATTCAAAAATTCTTAAATAATTTTTGTATCATAAAAAATTTATGTAGTCATAAAAATAACATCAAAATTCACTAATTAGTGAATATTTATTAACAGAAAAATCCGCGAATGAGAGAGTCCTCCAGCAAATAATTTTTAAATAGGTCCCGCAATTTCTATGTAGCAGCATGAATATATGACAGCTGTCCAAAGTTCATTTATTCCTTGATGTTTCAGTAGTTCTCATGACCATTTACAAAAAGGCGAATAGGAAGGGCTTCCCTTGGTTTTGACATTCAACCATAGAATGCCCAAAATTTCTGTAAACCTTTGAAGGGTATATGACACAATAGTAAGCCTAGCTTCATTTGCATTTCTGCAATTGGTAGAGAGAACTATAAAGAAACAAAAGACTAGATACACTTTGGACCAATGTGTTATATGATTTACTTGCTGCTATGAAGAAATTCAGCGACATCCAGTTGGCCATTCTTTTTTATGAAATTTGTGTGAAGAAGGGTTTTCTTCTGAGATATTATTATTATTGTTATTATTACTTTGATGGGAACATTGGAAGCGATTTTTACACAATTTATTTTTCAGACTGTGGATTCCTGTCTCTACAGGACTAAAGTCAAAATGAGAACATTCATTTATAATGAAGCAAAACTATCTTTGAAGTTACAATTGTGATTTGTATGCCTCACATTGAATTAAGAATATAAATATATAGTTTTTCATAGCATCTATCACGTAGGGAAACTGGAAAAGTTCTCTCACATTTCACTAACATTGTCTCATAACTTGGAAGCAACACAAGTATCTTAGAAGCTATAGCTGTGATTTGTATGCAGTCACACTGATTTTTATTGCATTTGTTATGTAAAAGAATGCGAAAGATCTCTTTCACATTTCGCTGACAGTGCATCGTAATGATTAATTAGTCTCATGATAAATTTAATCTTAACTAAGCACCAGCCATAAACTAGATCAACCCATCATGGATGGAAGAATAATTTTAGGCTGTGATGTGATCAACATCTCTAGCCTCATCACACAACATGTTCATTCATACAATAAGGCATTGGAGGGTTTACTGACAATATTATGCCTTGTGGGGCCCCGGGAGCTCCGAATTTAACTTGGCCTCCCTTTAGTTTTCACAAATTCAAGCCAGTCATTTAAGAGCTCGGTGATTAAATTACCTTATGATGATAATGAGAACAGCAATAGTAATTTTAACGATCCAAAAAGGTATCGACAGTGAGCGACAGTCGAGCGGGGTCATCAAAGAGGTCATCAGGAAGTCCTCATTCCTCAAAGCCAACTTCGGCCAGGTCGTCGAAATCGTCGTCTGCTCATCGTAGAATGCACGACCCCCTGTCGTACGACCCTAAGGTAATGCTAAGCGACTTAGTAAAACCTGTGGTATGCTAGGAATCATTCTGAGTTTTGTAAATGACTTGAAAAACACAAGAACACATTTTTCTGCAAGTGTCATTTCTGGTGAAAGTATCAAATCTCTCATGTGATAAAGCCAATTTTTCTCTTTTTTCCTTCTAAAGTGGATGCATGAACATTTTGCGTTGTTTTATTTTACATACATAAATTTTAAATGTCTATTTTGTGCCTACCATACTCCTTTATGTTACTGCTGGATAACCACTTTGTTTCTTTCTATTTGTAAAAAACGTTTCATTTTGGTGTTGTCTATTGAACTGTAAATGTTCTTTCTTGTCTCTATTTTGTCTGTGTACTACATAAATAAGGTGTATATATTTCCATTAACATTCATTTTTTGCCCCAGCAATTTTTGGGTGACAACAACCCCCCTGAAGATGAATCAGAATTGGCCAAATTGCAAGAGGCCTTGGGAGGTGGAGGCTCAACAACACTTACCGAATCAGAGGTATTTTGGTTTCATTTACCAAGGTCGCCTTCTCATCGAGCTGCTGTCTTCACTCTGCCTGTACAAATCAAAAGGCTTAGAGGTTAGTTTTGCCACTTTACTTATTTTGTTTCCCCAGGAGTGTGACAGCATCTTTTCAATCCATCTCCCCCAACCTGACTTCGACAGAATCCTTACAGAAGCCTATGAAACTGTTGGTGCATACTAGCTATGTCTGCCTTTACATGATATTCAACATTGGTGACTGTAGCTCACCTCAAGCAACAACGATGTTAATGATTACTCAAGTGAAGTGAGCCATCCTCAAAATCCACCACTGGTAAACACCCTGAAGCTAGAGATGATGAGTTGCTATGTAGACTGAATGAAGGAGATTGTGTTGCTGGTAAAAAGAAACAACACTAATATTCTTACAACAATGATGCGGTATTAGTTGTGAATTTTACTCTATGTGCTTTATTGTCAAAAGGCTAGCATATTGTATCTAGCCATGTGGCCTGGTTGATGGATATAATGATCTACAACTTCAGTGTTTTGCCAAGCTTCTTGGTAAATGATGTCCCCTCCCCTCCCCACCTCACAACTTGAGACTACCTTGGCATGTGAGGGGCTCTCTAACCTCAGGGATTCCTTCCTAGGTTTGAACCTAAGAGTCCCATATAACATTATATATTTTTTGGATAAATATTTGTGGATTTTTCCACATTTGTCAAAATTTACCAAAATTAACAAATAAGACAACATATCATAGCTTGGAGTGAAGTTAAATCCAAAGCTAATTGGTGAGAACTGGTAGATCATCATCTACTCGACAATGCTCGGACCTGTTTTCTCAGGCAGAACTATTCTGTGGAGCTGGACCACGGATTCCATGGTTCTAGGAATAGAACTCTTGGCATTCTGTCCGGTTTGCCTTAATGTGATTGGGCTGGGGTTTATTGTATTATTGCAAACTCTTAGTCATAACAAGCAGGTTTGGCTTACACTTGGGCCATACTAATTATGGTATTCCATCCCCTTTTTGGTAGGGTAAGGCTGCGGACATTTGGGAGTCAGTTCTCACTTGTGCCAGTGATGAAAGATTTAACTTCATCAAAAGCTAATGATATTTTTTCCAAGATACTAATTTTTTTTTTTCTTTTTTTTTTTTTTTTTTTTTCTCCAATCCTTTATGATAAGTAAACTTAAAGATTCAAGTACCCCTGGGCCCCTTCATGGACAAATTCTTTGACAGTTGACTATTGGAACTTTATCCCGGAATCTCCCTCAGTCATTTCCAGACAATAATAATGCAGCAAAGGAACATCCACCTCCAAATAAATTATCAGATCCCAACCACCCATCGGGGTCCATATGAATTCAACAAGAAAACAGTAAAAGCCAATATGTAAATTCAAACATTATAACATTGGAAACATTCAAACCCAATGTTACATCTGAATGAAAAACTAATAATCACCTTAACCACCCCTACTCTCTCCAACATTTGGCCACTATTACAGAAAAATATAACAAATCTTAGACAGATAACTCACATCAGGCAAGGTCCAAAAAGAAATAGAAATTGTCGACTTGACCCAACAGTAGAACATTTTTATCATCTTTTTGGACCTGATAACTGGTCAAGATTTCTAGTACTTGGATCTGAAAATAAAATCTCAACAGCAATACTTGAAAACAAATGAATGAACATATGTCCAACACAAGAAATGGAATGTTGATATATCAATGAAAATTAATGGTTACTTCAAGTAACCACCAAAAAAAAGAAAAAAAAAACAATCCACCTCATTTTTAAATATAACAGAAATAAATGGCACAAAAATATCAATAAAAAATCATGACACATTAAATTGATTACAAGGCACAGTCATTTTACCCAACATTGAAGAAGGACTACCCACAAAGCTCTTGATACTTGACTCCCTCAAATTTAGATACAATAATAGCTATGATTTATAAGTATCTATACTCAGTTCCAAGTAAGAAAAATAAAAATAAACAAATTAGAATTGCAAAAATAAGATTTACAGGCCAAGATCTCCCACTTAAAATAAAAATTCTTGGACAAAGTAGAGAAGTGCGTCCATTTATTCCAAAACCATTTCAGTGCTCAGTGTTCAAAGTATGTGCAGTCTGCTCATCAGAAACCCACACCACTAAATGGAAATATAAATAAAAAAATATTATTAACTGTGGACTATCCCATCACTCTAAACTAAAGAATGGTCCTTTTACCAGTATAACACAAAGCTTCAGTTGTTAATAAATAGAACAGAAATGAGTAAAAAAAAGCTAGACTCAAGCTAAACGTAAAATGAGTCAGTAATCCCTCTAAAAACCAATCGTTCTCAAATGTAACTACAAATCAAAACATCAATGACAATAATAACAAACAACATGATAATATAAACATACAAACTAGTTCTCATATCAATAGCACTAAAACCCAAAATAAGCATATTATTATATCCACTAGTGCTACTACTATTAACTTTGAAGATTTAAATATCCATGAAAAAGATTTTTCAATGGAAGAAGAGTCAAATAATAATGATAATCAAACTGACACAAAGAAAATAATACTAGAGAGAACTCTCACTAAGGTAAAAAAAAATTGAATTTTCAAAAATTACAATTAATTTAAAGAAACTCCAGCTATACCAGAGGAACATTTCAAATAGGACATTGTATTAACCTCATCACAAATGGTAGTACACAATTATCCTCAGTCCCAATCATACAACTAACATTTGGACAGCAAAGAATCAATTTTTTCACTCTTTACAATTCCCAACAGGCAATACTAATAATGGCATTCCACTATATAAAACTAATGAAAATTATACCATTAAACCAAACCATCCACTTGACCCATATATTTCACTAATAACAATAAACCAAATAACCCTTCAAACCAACATTCCTTATCACTACAAAATCAGAAATTTCTAAATGTCAAAGATCAAATGCTTCGCTCAAAGAAACTGAACGAATAACTAACAACACCAAGCATGCTTTATCTTGTGGCTGTAACGAGTGTTTCATAGGTACTTATAAAAGACGGAGGACACAATACGAAATTGTACAGACAATTTATTAAATTACGAAGATGCCCTTTAACTCACCAACATGAGAATGAATTATGTTCTGACTTAAAATACAAAGAGGAAATTATAAAATCAAAAGTAGACTCAATAATTTTTAATTATGAAAAACAAACAACTGTTGAATCTAATAATCAACATACAAATACAACAATTAAAAAAACCACAAATCAATTCAAACAAATATAAACTTCAAGACTAAGTAAAATCGGCAATCAATTTACAGAATTTAAATTCCTCCGCACAATGGAATATAAAATTATCCAATGGAACATAAACGGTCTTTTAACAAGAATACGTTTAAGCGAACTACAAAGATTCCTAATAGAACACAATCCTATGTGCTTTGTCTACAACATAGGATCTAACCCTATAATATAAAACTGCCTCTTTTTCACCAACAGATGAGGGAAAATTAGTCACGGCTATATAGTACATTCATAATAGCTTAACTTATAAACTTTTAAACATACCACCTATGCCCTATCAAATAACGGCTATCAACCGTATATGCCTAACAAAAGTATGATCACTATTTGTAATTTATATAGCCAGCCAAATTTCAATGCAAACTTTAGTGATTTGTTTGAACTTATTAACAATAATACACGATCCATCATTTATAGTAGGAGATTTTAATGCGCATAGTCCCCTATGGGATATTAATAACCCCACTGACATATCTGGAACCAGCATAGAAAAAATCATAATGGAACGCAGCTTATGTTGTTTCAATGCAAGTGATGTTCCAACGTACTTTTCCAATACTCACCTAACACATTCCTCAATTGACATTTCATTATGTTCAAATGATTTAGCCAAAAAGTTTAAAGTGAATGTCCTAGACGACTTATATACCAGCGACCATTTCCCTATTGTCCTGAACTACTTAGGTGATCCCAGAATATGGCCATCTATAAGATATAATATCCTAAAAGCTAATCGGGATAAATATATCCTATACACTCGAAATAATACCAGCATTCCCACATAATCAAGATCACAATAACACACGCGCATCCTTCACAAACTTCCTAACAAATGCTGCAGACAAAAGCATTCCAAAAACTAAACCACATTCCACAAAATCCCCTGTCCTCCACCCCCCCCCCCCCCCCCCCCCACCATGGTGGAAATCAACCTTAGCAACTTTAAGTAAATTATAACATATATTAGGTCGGAACCTGAACAGACTCCAAATTCGCCTTAAATCACTCAACAAAATGCCTTACAATATAAACATTTTAAACAAAATAGTAATAGCAAATATAACATTTAACAACATTAAACCATTGTATAAAATATATTTACAGCTAAATTCAGCAAAACTGTAATAGCTGAGAAAATCACGTCATGGAGAAATTATATCTCGAGCATATCTTCAAATACATCCACAAAGGATAATTTCTGGCAAAAGATAAGAAACCTTAATGGTAAACATGAAAGACCTGCAAGAAGTGCAATACACCTGAATGGGAAAATATATCACGACACATATGAATTATTAAATATGATAGTAAAACACTTTGACAACATCAGTGCTTACTCTAGCTTAAATACACATTTTCAGATCATCAGAAAACAAAAAGAAAACATTATACTCTTCAACTTTGGAACTCTTGAAGAAGTAGAATATAATTATAGCTTTAACATGGATGAACTAGACAACGGCCTCAATTCATGTCATCCTTCTGCACCAGGATATGATAAAATATCAATTGAAATGATACAAAAACTAGCTCCTATAGCTAAGTCATATTTATTAAAATTTTATAATTGTACCTGTATCTGGATAAAATGGGTCTTTCCTGATAAAAGGGAACAAACCATTATTGTTCCAATAAATAAACCAGGAAAAGATGCAAGTAATCCATTTAACTATAGACCAATATCCCTCACAAGCTGTCTATGCAAAATCTTAGAAAAAATAGTCATTGCACGACTAATGTATGTTATAACCAAAGAATCTGTTTTAACACCAACACAATCAGGTTTAATAGTTGGCAGGTCAACCTTTGATCCACTAGCTCATTTAGATCCTTTTAAAAGAGGCTTTGAACAGAAAAAATTAACAGTAGCAATATGCATTTATATAGGAAAAGCATATGACACAGCATGGAAACATAACATGAAAACTTCACTCCAAAGGATTAAGAGGCCACTTACCAATATTTATACGAGTAGCAATTTGAGATATGCTCAAAGATGTCTCAGTACTGCTATTACAAATACTATATGTAGTTTAACAAACAAATTCAGTTGGATTTCAGTTTTCAACTGATAAGACAAAAGCTATCATCCTTAAAAACAGAGGATGGCTAAAAAATCAATCAAACTTCACCTCAATAACGCTGAAATTCATTTTTGTACAAATATCAAACCCCTAGGAATGGTATATGGTCAACATTCAAATTGGAAAACACACATCAAGTACGTTAAAGCCAAAGGGATCAAAGCCCCTAACACATTAAAAACAATTAATACACTCTAATCGGGGAGCACAGCGAGATATCTTATTAATGTTATATAAAGCCACAAAATAATATATATAATATATAATATATTACTGCTGTCCTGTATACTCATCAGCCCCAGAATCTACATTAAAAACTCTCGATGCTTTGCATCATGAAGGAATACGGTAATGCACAGGAGCATTCCGATCATCCCCAACAAACTCACTCCTAATACTAGAAGTGTTGCCCCTGAAACATCACTGCAATTTGATGACAGTACGCAGAGGTCTTTCACTGCAAGCAGGATCATCTCCTGCAGTTACCTACTTTCTAGATTATATTCCAGGAATAGAGGTTCATAGTACTAGCTCATTCCCAAAAAGAGCCAAATACCTAATGAACTCTCATAACACCAATTTTTCACCCACCAATAGAACTCCCATCACCTTGGACTTTAAAACGAATAAGAATATGCACCTCCCTACCGTACCTACTTACAAGACTAATGACTAATGCAGAAATATATCGCCAACATACTTTAGAACACATTCGAAAGAAATGAAATCAATTCGTGGTATAAACAGACGGCTCCAAAGATAAATTTGGAGTGGGAGCTTCTGCATATTCAAAAGATAAATCAATGAAAATGAGCCTATCTTTAATATCATCAGTATTTACTGCGGAACTCACAGCCATACAAGTGGCACTTGATATAACATGAGAGAAAAGAGCAAGCTCTATAATTTTCAGTGACGCATTATCAATGAAGATATGTTGGATTCCAGCACACATAGTAATAAAAGGAAATGAAAGTGTATATTCTGCTGCGTATTTGGTTTTCGCTATCCCTCCAGCCGTTCCACATGCCCCAGTATCAGACTGGGTAACTTCAGTCACACTATTGATATACCCAGATTGGCAAACAGAATGGTCCTTAATACCAAACACAAATAACTCAAAACTATAAAAACTAAAGTGTATGCTTGGAAGCCATCTTCACAGAAAGAAAGATCAGCAGAAGTAATCATAACAAGACTCGTGCCTCTGCGGCATACTCAAGAAAAATGTTACCCACGGCACGTTTCATTTTAATGAATAATCTGTGTATTGGTTAGAATTTTAGTTGATTATTGCATTGACCTTGGTTTGAATGAATCACACACACACACACATATATATATATATAAGTGTGTGTGTGTGTGTGTGTGTGTATGTGCTTATGTTTATATGTATGTGTGCGTATCTGTGGAGAAAGAGAAATGCGAGCCTCTTCATAAGGCGATTTGACCATGAAGTTCTCTTTCATCACATCAAATTAAAGGTTGGCCTTAATTACCCGACATACTCTGAATAGGCAGTTGATTCACGCAGCGCTAATTACTGGCCATTAGTTTTAGTCTGTAGTGCCGGATCTGGGAAGCTGCCACACACGCACACACTTTAATTAGGGATTTCATTTATGATATTTGTATGACGGTAGAAAACTGCGTTGGCAATGTTCTAGTGTTGAAAGGCTGAATGACCAGTTTGATGTGTAATGCTTTGACCGTATCCTCAACATATGGAGAAAATATAGTATTTTTATCTTTGGTGGTGATGCTTATTATTCTTTTAGAGTTTTTGTTTTGCTGTTTAACAAGAGGAGAAAAGTTGGGTTGTAGTTGGAATGATCTAACAAGAGAAAAGAAGGTTATAGAAGAACGATTAACAGAATAATATCGTGATTACATGAAATACAAAATCAGCTGTTTAAGGTGAAGCAGTCACTCATTCCACAATCCAGGAAAGGGTAAGTTAATTGTGATGCGGGAGGGGATTTGCTGTCAGTGAGTTTGTTCATTGAGTTACAGGTTGCCTTAAGCGCACGAGCCCGTGCTGGCATAGCACCTGCTGAATCAAAAACAACAACAACATTTGCGCTACATTTAAATGGTAAACTTGACTCTGTAGTTGTTGCAGTTCAGTGAATCTCTCTCTCTCTCTCTCTCTCTCTCTCTCTCTCTCTTCTTTATCAGGAATTCAAACTTATAAATAGTGAATCATAATTAAGTTCCAAGAAATGGTTGCGGAAAAGTCGGGCACTTGGGTGGGATGTGCTAAGGAATACGATCTTGATTGAGAACAGGATGCGTCTTTTTCCTCGTGAACCAGGAACTCACTACGTTCTATTGTAGGCACGCTTCTTTTTCTTCTCATGCATGTATGTATATATATATATATATATATATATATATATATATATATATATATATATATATATATATATATATATACATTTCTATGTTAATATTATATAAGAATATGTAATATTGCAATTTGACATTTTGACAGCTCATTCCAACGTTTCGCAATATGTTATTGCATCCTCAGGAAATTCTATAATATAATATAATATATATATATATATATATATATATATATATATATATTCACATGTGTATTATATATATATATATATATATACATATCAAGTATAAAAATAAGGCCCATTAAAACACTCTGGTTTAAAGCTAAGGACTATATTTCGGTGGACTAACTTCCACCCTTAATAATGGTGGGAGTTAGTCCACTGAAACATAGTCCTTAGTTTTAAACCAGAGTGACTTGTATACCATCTGCTCACGTCTTTTAAAGGTCGTCATCCCCCCCTCCCATAACTTCATTAATCCTTCAATTTATTAATCTAGATTGGTAAGTTGATCAACAGGAGGATTAGTCATAGTGAGTGAAGTAAAGCAAAGTTGTGCACCACAGTAAATTATGAATATTTTTATGACAATTTCGCCAAAGTATCTGCGTTGAGTTTCTGCCGCACTGCACACCAGTTAACTGTATTTACAGGGATTTTACAGCCATCTCGCTAAGTATCAGCATCGATTCTTCTGCCCATACATAGTGTTGATTTAATGACTGTTACAGCTTAGTTGCTCTGTTATTTACTGGGATCTAACTTGATTTACAACTGTATTTTGCGTTTCCACATGGCCTGCATGAGTTTTCTGCATTGGAGTGGATTTCATTTACAGTCTATTAGATTACCAGTTTCCACGCCCCTTGCGTTAAGCATTTACATGGTTTGACTAGCATTTCCATGCTAGTCAAAACCGAGATTTTAAAAGGACGAGGCCACAGCAGCTCATTCTCAGAAATTAGATGCCTCTCACCAGCAGAACACTACTTCCCCCTTTTGCTCCCCTGCTCCCATGTTCTTTTACCATCCATAATGCACAGATCGATCAGCAAATGAGAAGACAATAAGACCACGAATTTCCAGGTACTGTGAGAGTAACTTTTAGTGCAGTCAGTGAATGTTTTTTCCCTCTTGTCTGTATTTTGTTTCATTCTTCTAAGGCGACTTCCCCCCTTCTTGGCTCAACATCTCACTCCCCAATTTTGGTTCAATGTTGTAATTAATTCCCCTTGTGATACTTGTAATGATATTAAACCTCCCCTAGTTAATGAAGTCACGTAGTATTCCTTTCTGTATATGCTCCCAATCATTCTATGTCCCCCTTGAAAGAGCTTTGACATGCAACACTATGAGCAAGTAATGTGTAACATTTTCCAACATGTCCGTCACGCTAAGTACTGATGCTAGCAAGTAATCTCTTTTTAGACAAATATCATGCCTGGTTGTGAGATAAAAATTGGGAACCCTTGTATATGAAGCTTGCATTTAAATAACCCGCTTTGCGCAAATCATATATCTGTGTCTGGGTCATTTCCCAGCCACGTGTTTCTGGTTTACTTGCATTCAAACAGCTTACATTAATTTCTGGACCTACACTTAATTTAAATGTAAATATAGTTCATTTAAACTAAAGTCCAGAGTTTTATGTAAATTTTTCCGTTTTGTAATATCGGCTTTCAGCCGTAGACTTTTTGTTTGTTATAACCGCCGTCCCTCCATGCAAGGCCATTTTAGGAGTGCCAGTAAGTCACATCCCCAGACTTTATACTGAGGGAACGAGCAGTTTATAACAATATATTTGTGTATGTATGTATGTAAGTATGTATGTATGTGTGAGATGAAGAGGGTTATAATTAATAATATGTTTAATATGCCAATGTGATGTGCTGTGACTTTGTGCAGAACAGAGCCGAAGCAATGACCTGAGAAAGCTGATAAATCATTTTCTGGGATGGCGTGATATGAAGATGTTTGTTTAAGCGAGTCAGTGTTCGTCAGTTCATGGGGTCTTGTTCAAGTGCCTTTGGGAAACTGGCTGCAACCAGTTTATAGAGGCATTACCGAAGTGTATGAGTTCGTATGTACGTGTGCGCCTCTTCCGTTCTTAATGGCATCTTTAGCCAAGTCTATGGGGAGACTTTCTGAGAGGTCTGTGCGAGAAAGGCAGAGCCACGATGGTGCGTGCCAAAGAGTTTCTGTGAACATAATGTGATATTCTGGGCTGGAGATGGGTAAGTGTTACCTTACTTTAGCCAAAGGGATGGCTTGTTTAATTCCTTGTAAAATTGTCATATTTCATTTAAGCTAATGATTTTGTCTTTACAAATGCGTATACTTACTTGTGTGTTCTCCTGTCTTTGTAACAGACGATTCTGGCAAGGGGACCGAGAGTCCTAGGGGGACCGAGAGTCCCGTATGGAAGAGAGATAATTGGTGTGACTAATTACTGATTGAGACATTTTAATATTGGGGGTTTAACTAAGTTAGTTAGTCTGTGAGACTGAGTTATTATCTTTCCATTGTTAAATGAATGTTATATTTTTCCATATCTCTGACTCTCATTTGATGACCTATTAGAATGGAGAGAGAGAGAGAGGTTGTGAGTCGAGAGAGAGAGAGGTTGCGAGTCGAGAGAGAGAGAGAGAGAGAGAGAGAGAGAGAGATGTTGCGAGTCGAGAGAGAGAGAGGGAGAGATTGAGTGTGTATCAGTTTGCCTTAACGCTTCGGGTTTCACGCATACCAAATAAATACGAGATTCTTATCTCGTAACAAATGTATAAAGTTTACTATGTATATAAAACACTACAGAAGTAGCGAATTAGTATTTTATTTTCCTTATCAAATGGTTTGTTCGAACAAAAACCATATCAACTTTTGCACTACGTTTAAATGGG
The DNA here is from genome assembly GCF_015104395.2 of Macrobrachium nipponense. Lineage (NCBI taxonomy): Eukaryota > Metazoa > Arthropoda > Malacostraca > Decapoda > Palaemonidae > Macrobrachium > Macrobrachium nipponense. The sequence goes on along the minus strand of NC_087220.1, from coordinate 39,742,991 downwards.
AGACTTGGCTCTGTAGTTGTTGCAGTTCAGTGAATCTCTCTCTCTCTCTCTCTCTCTCTCTCTCTCTCTCTCTCTCTCTCTCCACTCATATAGACATTCAACATGAACAGAAATAATCCAGACCGTTCGTGTCCCTTATAAGCGGGATTTATCTGGCCAGGATCTTAGAAGTCCTCTCGTCACTGCAAACACCGCCTTCTTTGAATAGGTGAGTCACTCGCTTAAACGAACCTCCGAATTGGCTTAATTGAGTATATGCGCATCATGTCTCTTTACAGTCTATATATATATAGTTATATATATATATATATATATATATATATAGATATATATATATATATATATATATATATATATATACTATGTGTGTGTGTGTGTGTGTGTGCATATATATAAATTGTATTGCAATTTGACATCTTGACAGTTCATTCTAAAGATTCGGAATACGTCATTACATCCTCACGGAATTTTACAATGTGAATATATATCTATATATATATAATCCTCAGAATTTTATCAGTGATATATACTATATATATCTCTATAATTTATAATATAATATTATTAGAATTATATATATATATATATATAAATTATAAATTATAGTGTTGGATATATATATAATACATAATAATATATATAATATTATATATATATATGTATATATATATATATACATATATTATATATAATATATATATAATATATGTGATATTGTATTCATATGTGTATAACTGTATAAACCCTAAAATTTTTAATTTAAATTATATATTATACATATAATATCTATATATATATATATATAAAGTATTTTTTAATATATATATATAACTATATAGATATATATATGTATATATAAATATGTATATATATATATATATATATATATATATATATATATAATGTATGTGTGTATATGTATGTATATGTATATGCAAATACCCTTGTTGAGTTCATTATTATTATTAATATTATTCATACCATCTTTCGTTTAAATTGATTTGTATACCATCTGCTCACGTCTTTTAAAGGTCGCCATCCACCACTCCTATAACTTCATTAATCCTTTAATTTATTAATCTAGATTGGTAAGTTGATCAACAGGAGGATTAGTCATAGTGAGTGAAGTAAAGCACAGTTGTGCAGATGAATCAGCTTTTAGAGCAACAGTGGATTGTTGGAAAATAGTCTAGTAGCCCTGGGATTGTTAACGTCCTTCTCCTCTTTCAGACTTTACACATACTATGTACAGTATATTAATATGTATATGTATGTGTATTTATATACATACATATATAATAACATAGGATAAGTATGGGTGTCTTTTACAATATGAAAATAAAAGGTCCATAAAACATTATTTAATCGTTTAAGACATACGTTTCGATCATTTCCTTCTGCACTCGAAATATATGGTTGCTACGTTCAAATGGTGTTTTATGAGCCCTTTATCTTCATGCATTATATATATATATATATATATATATATATATATATATATATATAATATATATATATATATATATATATATATTTATATGGGTATGTATGTATGTATAAAGTTTACTATGTATATAAAACACCTCAGAAGATACGAAAGGAAACAAAAAAACTAAACTACTAAAGGTGAGAGAATAATGGACACATTTATGTACTTTCATCCAGACAAGGTGCTAGGAGACTTGTTTTACTTATTAATATTCTAATTTTCCTTTTCAAATGCTTTATTAGTCCATTATTTACAAGCATATGTGGCTACTTTGCTCCCTAACCAGCTTCTGTGTCGTTCGCTTTTGAGTCTATCAGAAAATTCCCTAAAAACCGTAAATGAATCACTTGTTATAAACGTGGAACGTAGATTTGTAGATTGTGTGACAATACTTTCAATTGTGTATGATTTGCGCCAAAAGTCTGCAAACATTGTGCCTCTAGATTTTTGCATGTTTATCATCACTGTTTCCACGTGCCGAGTTTTTTTCTATTTTTTAATGCGTAAAACAGAAGTTCATAACCTTTTGATGACCCCAGACCCCAGTGAATTGCTAATATAGTTCCATACCCTTTTGCTTAAGTCCACTCAAGTCCTATTTGTTCACAATATAAATTAATATACTCAGTTTAATACAAACTTAAGTTATGGATAGGTGGGAACTGACCATACAAGTAAATAAAAATTATAATTTAATATAGTTATTTATTTACAAAATGGACCCATGTATACATTGACACATTAAATTCAAATATAGACAAATAACCATGAGATCAAGTCCCATAACCCATAACCCGGTTATGGATACCCTGTTAAGAACCCCTGACGTTAAATAACGATTTTTATTATTTTTTATAGCATGTAATCGACCTCTTTATCTTAGAGTAAGGTTTTCTTATGTTCATAAAGTCTGCTTCTGTTCCATTGAAATAAACAGCAAGCATTTTGTTATCCACTGAAGTAATTCCTCATTTGGTAATAATAGTGTAATCTTTGGTGCATACTCCATGACTCATTTTTTGTTCTCAAATTATTGCTTTTATTAATTTTAACTATGTTAAGGGTTTAGTAAAAAAAACGGGAAAATGGTTATAATATGTTTATTTTGGTGTACATGATTTATATATTTGTTATATAGGATGACACACACACACAGAAAAATGAACTAAAAATTAAAATACAATTTATATTATAATATTAAACTCGGTTTTATTTTAGGTCTATTGTTTTAACCTGAACAAATTGTACTCATCAACTTATAATGTATGCCAATTTTTCTTGCACAATTTGGGATTAATTATTTAGTATTTTGAAGTTTTTTTTTTGTGTGGGTGGGGGGTGGGGGGGGGTTGGGGGGTAATTCATTGATTTTCAATAATTGACTTGTAATTCTTCTCAGGCTATTTTCAGTCCTGTCACGTTTCATTTTCTTTCCTTTTTGGCTAACTCTGTATTTCATTCAGTCTTTCCATTTGTATTTATAATGAATGAATGAATAAAATATTGAGTATATCGACTGTTAGAAAATTATAAATAAAATATTGTACTGAATTATAATTTAAATAATTTCATACAATGTATATTTATACAAAATTACCGAAAACATAACAAATAAATAAAAATAGTGAATAAATACTATATCTTATATCTGATAAATGGAGCCCATAAAAACACCAAAATATAGAGAGAGAAATACTATATTTCAGAGACTGTTGTCTCCCTCTTCAGGTAGATGAATGAGAAAAGTTACAGAAAAGGTGGTATTTATACCAAGAGGTCCATCCACAGGTAAACCAATTTAGGTCACTCCTGCTGATAGTCTTCCTTTAATCTTCTTAAGCGTTGGTTGAACTGACCGTTTATGTTGTATTAATCTCTGGGGGAAGTGATTTTCCTGTAAATCCGATGTAAGATTGGTCACAGTCCAGGCATGGGATTTCGTAAACGACAGAACTCAGCTATTTTCAACCATGTAAATGAACATAACCATAGAATAAACTGGAATTTGTCACATATAATTTATAGCAGCAACTGCCAGTACAAGAGTCAAACGATGGAATCGGCCTTATTAAACAGAGGCAGGTAATGAACATTTCAAAGGGAGCATGGGATTCAGATATCATCAACAAGGTTTTCATTCAACCAACGCTTAAGAAGATTAAAGGAAGATTATCAGCAGGAGTGACCTAAATTGACTTACCTGTGGATGGACATCTTGGTATAAATACCGCCTTTTCTGTAACTCTTCTCATTCACCTACCTGAAGAGGGAGACAGCAGTCTCTGAAATATAGTATTTTTCTCTCTATGTTTTGATGTTTTTTTGGGGCTCCTTTTATTAGATGGAATTCTGTTGTAACAGAACATTTTTACCAGTCATTTATATATATATATATATATATATATATATATATATATATATATATATATATATGTGTGTGTGTGTGTGTGTGTGTGTGTGTGTGTGTGTGTGTGTGTGTGTGTGTGTGTGTCTAATAAAAGGGGGCCATAAAAACACCAAAATATAGAAAGTAAGTAATACTATATTTCAGAGACTATAATGTACAGTTAAGGTGACTAGATAATTCAAATTCATTCATTCTGATTCACATAATTGTAATTTTAAGTATAAGCTAAGTTTAATTCTTTGGTCAAATTCTTAGGACAGTTTTGTTGTGCATAGAAAATCAAGAAGTACCATTTTTGTCTTCACGTTTACGAATATGGCGGTTTCTTGCCGAAATGAAGATTTGATACATGTAATTGAACACGATAACCGTACAAGAACAAGGTTGGAATCGATCTTTTTTTATTTGATTCGTATCCTTTTATAGAACGAAGGAAAAGGGGGTTTTGAAGCATAGGGTATCCATCTTAATTTGCACTTTTATCACTGACTAAACTACTGTCAGTGTGACCTTGACATTGAAGATATGTGTTAAACTAGATTTTTATCTGTTTACATTGACATTGAAGGTGTTAGTCATAAACTGCATTTGTATCCATTGATAGCGCTACGAGAATTTCAATTGAAGAAATATATTTTAAATGCCTCTTCTTTATTATTTATTTCATTTATCTATTTATTGCATTTGTTTATTTCTTTAATTTTTTTTTTTCACTGGTGGAACTGCGGATGGATGATTTGGAGTGAAGTACCCATATCTTAAACGGGATTCGTATCCAGTTAGGAAGCATAGTAGGCTTTCGTTACAAAAGGGACGGAACCGATTGAATGAGTTCTTCTTCCATATTTGACTTTATCCATGCATTGGCACACAGTGTCCTCGACGTATTCAACAATGAGGTCATAGGCGCCTTCGTCGGATGTTAGTGAAAGCGTTTTATTGGTCGGTTTCTGTTTGTAGACCCCGCAGAAGGAACGGCTGGTATCGCAGGGCGTAAGGCTGTTGTGGCAGCGATTTACTGGAAGTGGTGGTCCTTCAAAAGTCCCTGGAATGCTCATTTTATGATATTTGTTGATGTAATTCCGCAAGTCCGCCCAGGTTACGTATGTTAGCCTCGGACTTCCGCACGTGTCAGGTATTTCTGGAACTGTCGGAAAAAAATTTTGAAAATGAGATATTTTATAACATTCATTGTTTTGTTTTTATTTTTATTTTTTTGGCCCCTGTTTAAATACTGGACCATAACAACAATAATTAAGCCTTCAGCACTCAAGCACATCATGGGCTTGAGGTACCTGTGAGAGGATGTCTGTTTTACAAACTAGTTGAAGGTCTTTGCTACAGAGGTATTTGTTGGTTTGAGGAGAACGTCATGAAAATGGTTTCATTAATGTTCCTGAACCCTTGCTGTTGAATTACCTTTTCTTCAGTATGACATTTCTTCATGCCGTTAATCTTCTTGTCTTCGAGCTGAAAATAGCTCATGGAGATGAGATAAAGGTTTTCTTAGCATGCCTGAACCATTTCGTTTTGAAATGTGTTAGTGAGTTGACAGATTGATGTAGAAAGTCAAGTTAATGGTAAAATATTATATATTCCAGTTGCAGTCTGTGTTCTTTATGATTATTGCTATTATTATGGTTAAGATCCCCCATATGATGTAAATAAGAGAGAGAGAGAGAGAGAGAGAGAGAGAGAGAGAGAGAGAGAGAGAGAGAGAGAGAGAGGTTATTGTATGATGGATTAACGGGTGCAGCACCTGTTCATTTAGGACTTCCTCGAAGGTTCTGCTCCTCAATGGAAACCAAATTCAAGCAAGGCAAAGTTGGAGATTCTCAGTGTGGCTTGGATAAAGGGGAAGTTGGAAATATATCAATCGAAGGAAGATTTATGGTCAAGTATTGTACGCGACCTCTAAAACTCAAGCTACATATCTCTGCATTTTTAATGATGATAAGAAATCAGAAAAAAAAAATATTCTTTGGTCATAACGTTATCACCAGAATTATTGAAAGGAAGGCCCTTTGCTTTGATTAATTTTCACGGGAAATATTTGCCTCAACTTCAGTCTGAGAAATTTGAAGACAATGAGCCACACATCAAACCTTTATAACATCTGATAGCCTTTACGAAAGTCAGTTTTGATGAAATTTGAATATTCTTTACCTGCATTCACCATCAGCGCTGTCGCTACAATAACCAGAATGGAGATCCATCGATTATCAAGGTTCATGATCATCCTGCAAAAGAACAAGAATGATGAGTATACGAGTATTGCTACAACCGTGACCAGCAAGTCTGAAATTTTCTCATCATGTCCTGGCACCTACTACCATAAAACGGATACACTGACGGCTGATAGGTTACCAGGACATGGTAATGAACCTTCAGACTATCATATTCAATAGGTTTAAAATTTACGACTTATAAAACAGACATCCCAGTATATACAGGCTTAATATTTATAGTGATATTACAGTAATTGTAATGAAACTGGATGAAAACTCTGCAAAAGGTTTGGAGGAATAGCAAAGCATCGTGGGAGCAAAAGTTGAGTAAATGAGGCCCTGTTGAGTAAACTCTTTTAGGATGCAAAGTATAAAAGCTAGTTATATATGAAAAATAAAGGGCATAACCTGTTAAGGTGAATTTTATGTGGTTTGTTTAGAGTTAGAAAGGTTGGAAGGGTGAGAAATGTGCAGATGCATGAGGTAAAAATGTAATTAAGACAGGATGCACTAACTATTAACTGAAAACGAGGACGCGGAAGATATGATTGAAAAAAAAAATCATAAAACCCAAAATGAATAGCTACCATCAGGATGCAACAGCAAGACAACAAGGGGAAGAGGACAAGAAGATCTTGTGTATTATAAGATGAACTTCTGCGACGCTTAAGAACTGGAAGGCGAACCCGTTCGTGGTGTGTTTGGAAAAGGAGTTCATACCGCAAATGCAGACCAAAAGGTAAACTTGAGGATCTGTTATTGTTCAAAACCTGATGGCAGCCTTGGAGATGAAAAATAGCACTAGGCAAAAGCAGTCATGACCAATATTGTGAATAAGTTAACTGTATAGAGCGGAACCCAATAAGCAATATGACAGAAATCAGAGAGCGAATTTCACCTTTACACTGGCATGACAGGAGACCCACAGCTGATGAACTGATACAAGCAGCTACAAGAATTAGACAAGAAAACTCCTGGCACAGCCTGATGATCATCACTGTATGCTCCAACATCCACCTGAAGGCCGGAAGCAGTGCACGCTGGACAGAGCAAATTTAATGAGGGCGAAATATGGACCAGGTTTAGTCTTGCAAAAATAGTTTAGTCTAGTTTTCGTCTCATGGAAATGAAGATTTGCACAGTGGAGTGATCAGTAAGAAATAAACTTTGTTGGTGAGCCTTTCAGTGGGTTGATGGGAAAACCTTGCACCTAAATTCTTATACATGATATAATTTAAAATTGAATGTACATTAAATGGTCAGTGCAAAGCATTTTAAAAATTAACTTTTAACAGTTTTTTATCCCTCTCTATGTGAAAGCAGCGATAGATATATATAACGATTATTTCAAAAAATGCCCTCACCAACGAAGCCTAAATATGTTCTCAAAAGATTTTCTGCTCAGAATAACTTTTTCTCTCATTTTCCACAATATTTGCGTTAAATCGTGTATGCGCATACACATACATACATACATACATATATACGCACATACATACAAATATAAATTATATATATAAACATATACATACAATGTATGTGTATATATATATGCATGTGTGTATATATATACATATACATACATATAAATGTGTATATATACACATATATACATGTATATATACATATATGCATGTATACATATGTATATATAAACATGTACATACTTTATAAATGTATATATTACAAACACGCACAGAAACAACACTAAAATTTTTTCCATTGTGGATGGGAAACAAATATACTGTAAGATTTGTTTGCAAACAATGTTCCCTAGTGTGGACAGGGCTTTAGACTATTGTTTTGGGGCCTATAAATCATTTGCGCCACTACAGGCAGCTTGAAACACAGACTGAAACGTCAACATTCAAAGAAAACTTGTTGTAATGCATATTCATATTTTTGAAAATATTGCTATGACTATTATAATGTTGCGGAGGTAGTTACGTTAAACAGTCTTAGGAGCGTGTTACGCGCATTTTCACCGACGGCGGTTAATTAACCGTATCACACCGTGAACAACTGCATTTAATGACTCTTAATAAGATGGATTATTCATGTGAGTTAGTGATATTTTCCTCTGTCTTCTATAATTGTTCTCCCCAGGGATACAGGCTCTTGTGAGATAAGAAATTTCTTATATTACCTAGCTGCTCCACTATAAAAAGGGTGTTTGTTTAAAAAAAAATTCAGTCCGGCCACGGAACAATATATTCTTTTATATATCAACCCCAAGTAATTTCTTTTATTTCCTATGAATGATGATCAATTATACCATAGCAAGTCAAGAGGGCTTCACAAATGTTTAAGAAAGTTCATGCGAGATGTGGAGTAAAGCACAACCATCAGAGTACCTTCCCTGCTTCGCGCCCTCATCGAGCCGACCTTCTCTCTCGGTGGCCATGATCACACTGTGCTTTGAGCCAAGCAAGTTAGCAACGTAAGAAAAAAAATCCGTTCAAATTACACAGATTACGAATCATAAAAGGTGATCATAGTGCTAGCTGTGAATTCACAAACTTGTCAAAATGTATGACTGTAAAAAATTTTTTACACTACTTGGCAACGTTACGTGAGTCTGCGATTTTGGACGGTACAACAAGAATTATAATGCCTCAGATTCGAGCGGGGTTGCACATAATATATACCTGTTGAATTCAGATATATATTTATTAGAGCTCGATAAACCCCTCCTCTCCATCTTAGCCAAGTGGGCAATCGTTTTTGTTGCATTTTAGGCAGAAATATTTGTTCGTATTTTTAATTTCTTAAAATTTTTGTTGTTGTCGAACAGGCTCATTTGGCCCTTTTTACATTATTTTTAATTATTGCGTCCCATTTTTTATTCGTTGTAATTTGTTGTTTGAATTTACTTTAATTTTGTTCATTTTCACTTATTGATTTTCTTGTGTTTTTCTTACATATATTTTTTATTGATCTTTGTATCTCTTTCCTTACTGGGCTGCATTTCTTGTTTCAGTTGACTCACTTTGAGTCTGCCTTGTGTTAAGTTCCAGGAGCTGATTTCTCGCATTTTGTGATGATCAACAATCT